>NW_022294497.1:0-2398 GCF_002776525.5 Piliocolobus tephrosceles | reverse complement strand
TTGCCTGTTCACTCTGATGGTAGTTTCTTTTGCTGTGCAGAAGCTCTTTAGTTTAATTAGATCCCATTTGTCAATTTTGGCTTTTGCTGCCGTTGCTTTTGGTGTTTTAGACATGAAGTCCTTGCCCATGCCTATGTCCTGAATGGTACTACCTAGATTTTCTTCTAGGGTTGTTATGGTATTAGGTCTAACATTTAAGTCTCTAATCCATCTTGAATTAATCTTCATATAAGGAGTAAGGAAAGGATCCAGTTTCAGCTTTCTCCTTATGGCTAGCCAATTTTCCCAGCACCATTTATTAAATAGGGAATGCTTTCCCCATTTCTTGTTTTTGTCAGGTTTGTCAAATATCAGATGGTTGTAGATGTGTGGCATTATTTCTGAAGGCTTCGTTCTGTTCCATTGGTCTATATCTCTGTTTTGGTACCAGTACCATGCTGTTTTGGTTACTGTAGCCTTGTAGTATAGTTTGAAGTCAGGTAGCGTGACGCCTCCGGCTTTGTCCTTTTGACTTAGGATTGTCTTGGCAATGTGGGCTCTGTTTTGGTTCCATATGAACTTTAAAGCAGTTTTTTCCAATTCGGTGAAGAAACTCATTGGTAGCTTGATGGGGATGGCATTGAATCTATAAATAACCTTGGGCAGTATGGCCATTTTCACGATGTTGATTCTTCCTATCCATGAGCATGGTATGTTCTTCCATTTGTTTGTGTCCTCTTTGATTTCACTGAGCAGTGGTTTGTAGTTCTCCTTGAAGAGGTCGTTTACATCCCTTGTAAGTTGGATTCCTAGGTATTTTCTTAATTAAAAAAAAACAAATTCTCGTTCTACAGAAGCTGCTATCAAATATTTCCTTATACAATCCACTGCATCTATAATTTTCATATTAGCAATCATCTACAACAATATAATCTCCGGACAATGAACCATAATAAATAAACCCGACCAACTCCCATCCTTAATTATAACAATATCCCTTATTATAAAGCTAGGAATAACCCTCTTCCACTTTTGAGTTCCAGACACATGCAAGCATCCGTACTCCAGGGACTGTGCCCCTATAACTTAAGACACATAAAGTTATTAACTATAGTCAAAGTTATGTGCCTGTGTTGAGGCGTTCTGCTTGATTGTACGAAATATATACCTGAACTCAAATACCACAACCCTAATACTAGCCTGTGCCTGAAACAAATTAACCTGATTAATACCACTAATAGCATCTACCCTTCTGTCTATAGGAGGCCTACCACCACTCTCAGGATTCATACCAAAATGGGTTACCATTCAAGAACTCACAAAAAAACAAGAGTTTCATTATCCCCACCATCATAATTATTATAACCCTACTTAATTTATACTTTTATATACGCCTAATTTACGTCACCTCTATAACATTACTCCCCACAACTAATAATATAAAAATAAAATGACAATTCGAAAACACAAAACCAACACTTCTC
Source organism: Piliocolobus tephrosceles (assembly GCF_002776525.5). Taxonomy (NCBI): domain Eukaryota; kingdom Metazoa; phylum Chordata; class Mammalia; order Primates; family Cercopithecidae; genus Piliocolobus; species Piliocolobus tephrosceles. The sequence continues at coordinate 935 of NW_022294497.1, read as the reverse complement.
ATTCCCCCACTCATTATTTTCACTACCCTCCTCTTACCAATATCTCCAACAACCCTAGCTATATTTTAGAAACTTAGGTTAATATAAGACCGAGAGCCTTCAAAGCTCCTAGTAAGTTAAATTATACTTAGTTTCTGAAACATATAAAGGACTGCAAAACTCTATTCTGCATCAACTGAACGCAAATCAATCACTTCAATTAAGCTAAGCCCTTACTAGATCAATCGGACTCAAACCCACAAATACTTAGTTAACAGCTAAACACCCTAATCAACTGGCTTTGACCTACTTCTCCCACCGCAGGGAAAAAAGGTGGGAGAGGCCCCGGCAGAGGTCTTAAGCTGCTCCTTTGAATTTGCAATCCAACATGAAAATCACCTCGGGGCTGGTAAAAAGAGGGCTCAACCTCTGTCCTTAGATTTACAGCCTAATGCTTACTCAGCCATTTTACCTTTTTTTCCCCACCTATGCTCATCAACCGCTGGTTATTCTCTACAAATCATAAAGACATTGGAACTTTATATTTATTATTCGGAGCATGGGCTGGAATTATAGGAATCGCTATAAGCCTTCTAATCCGAGCCGAACTAGGTCAACCCGGCAACCTATTAGGCAATGACCATATTTATAATGTTATTGTTATGGCCCACGCATTCATCATAATTTTCTTTATAGTTATACCCACCATAATTGGAGGTTTCGGAAACTGGTTAGTACCCCTAATAATTGGCGCTCCTGAGATAGCATTTCCCCACTTAAACAATATAAGCTTCTGACTTCTCCCACCATCCTTCCTACTTCTTCTTGCATCAGCCATAGTCGAAGCTGGTGCCAGAACTGGCTGAATGGTCTACCCCCCTCTAGCAGGAAATTTCTCCCACCCAGGGTCCTCTGTAGATCTAACCATCTTCTCACTCCATCTAGCAGGTGTCTCC
>NW_022294496.1:0-6050 GCF_002776525.5 Piliocolobus tephrosceles | reverse complement strand
GAGAATTTTGCTAACACTTTTTTCCCAAAATCTGCAATGGTATATTCAGGAGTACATTGAGGCCTACGATGAAAAAAGGAAATATCATCAGAGAAAAACTGCAAATAAGCTTTCTGAGAAACATCTTTCTGGTGTGTGAATTCATCTCACTGAGTTACACTGCTTTTTTCATTGAGCAGTTCGCTAACACTGTTTGGTTGGAATTTGCAATGGGATCTTTTGGAGCACGTTGAAGCTTACGGAGACAAAGGAAAAATCCTCAGACAAAAACTAGAAAGAGGCTTTCTGAGAAACTGCTTTGTGATTTGGGAATTCATCTGACAGAGTTACGGGTTTCTTTTCATGAGCTGTTTGGTAGCATTGTTTTTATGGAATCTTCAGTGGGATATTTTTTTTTTCCTGGACTCTTTTTCTTATTATTATTATACTTTAAGTTCTAGGGTACATGTGCATAGCATGCAGGTTTGTTACATATGTATACATGTGCCATGTTGGTGTGCTGCACCCATCAACTCATCAGCACCCATCAATTCATCATTTATATCAGGTATAACTCCCAATGCAATCCCTCCCCCCTCCCCCCTCCCCATGATAGGCCCCGGTGTGTGATGTTCCCCTTCCTGAGTCCATGTGATCTCATTGTTCAGTTCCCATCTATGAGTGAGAACATGTGGTGTTTGGTTTTCTGTTCTTGTGATAGTTTGCTAAGAATGATGGTTTCCACCTGCATCCATGTCCATACAAAAGACGCAAACTCATCCTTTTTGATGGCTGCATAGTATTCCATGGCGTATATGTGCCACATTTTCTTAATCCAGTCTGTCACAGATGGACATTTGGGTTGATTCCAAGTCTTTGCTATTGTGAATAGTGCCACAATAAACATACGTGTGCAAGTGTCTTTATAGCAGCATGATTTATAATCCTTTGGGTATATGCCCAGTAGTGGGATGGCTGGGACATATGGTACCTCTAGTTCTAGACCCTTGAGAAATGGAATATGGATTTGAATGGAATGGAATAGAATTCCATTTCATATTCCATTCCATATTCCACTCCATTCTTTCCATTCCACATTCCTTTCCATTCCATTCCCTTCCGTTCAGTTCCATTCCATTCAATTACATATTCCATTCTATTCCATATTCCATTCCATTCCATCCCATTCCATTCTATTCCATATTACATTCCATTCCATTCCATTCCTTGTTCCATCCGATTTTTTTCCATTCCATTCCATTCCATATTCGAATCCATTCCATATTCCATTCCATTCCATTTCATTCCGTATTCAATTTCATTTCATATTCCATTCCATTCCGTATTCCATTCCATTCCATTCCATTCTATATTACATTCCATTCCTTTCGATATTCCATTCCCTTCCATATTTAATTGCACTTCACTGCATTCAATCCAGTTCCATTTCATTCTGTTCCATATTCCATTCCATTCCATTCCTTTCCATTCCATTCCATATTCCGTTCCAATCCATTCCATTTCATATTCCTTTCCACTCCATATTCCATTCCATTCCATAATAAATTCCATTTCGTATTCCACTACATTTCATTCCATTCCATTCCATATTCCGTTCCATTCCTTTCCGCTCTGTTCAGTTCCATTCCATTCAATTACATATTCCATTCCATTCCATATTCCATTCCATTCCATTCCATTCCATTCTATTCCATATTCCATTCCATTCCTTATTCCATTTAATTCCTTTACATTCCATTCCATTCCATTCTCGATTCCATTCCATATTCCGTTGCATTCCATACTCCATTCAATTCCATTCCACATTCCATTCCATTCCATTTCATTCCATATTCAATTTCATTTCATATTCCATTCCATTCCGTATTCCATTCCATTCCATATTCCATTTCATTCCATTCTGTTCCATTCCATTCCATTACACATTCCATTCCATTCGATTGCATTCCATATTCCATTATATTCCATTCCATTCCATATTCCATTATACTTCATTCCATTCCATTCCATATTTCATTCCATTCCACATTCCACTGCATTCCTTTTCATTCTGTTCCTTTCCATTCCATTTCATATTCCATTCCATTTTGTTACATTCTGTTCCATTCCGTTCTATTCCATTACATACTCCATTTCATTCCATATTCCATTCCATTCAATTCCATTCCCTTCTATTCCATTCCATTTTTCATTTCATTCCATTTCATTTCCTTCCCTACCATTCCATTTCATATTCCATTCCATTCCATTATGTTCCATTCCATTATGTTCTTTTCCATTCCATATTCCATTTCGTATGCCATTCAATTCAATATTCCATTCCTTTCCATTCCATTCCATTCCATTCCATTCCATTCCATATTCCATTCCACTCCATTCCATGCCGTTACATTCCATTTTGTTCCATAATCCATTCGATTCCATATCCCATTCCAGTCTATATCCCATTCCATATTCCATTCCATTCCATCCCCTTCCATTCCATTCCATTTCATTTCATTCCATTTCTTATTCCATTCCATTTCATTCCATTCCGTTTCATTACATTTTGTTTCATATTCCTTTCCATTCCACATTCCCTTCCATGCCATATTCCATTCCAATCCATTCCATTGCATATTCCATTCCATTGCATATTCCTTTCCATTCCATATTCCATTCCATGCCATATTCCATTCTATTCCATTCCATATTACATTGCATTCCATTCCATTACATTCCACTCTATTCCATATGCCATTCCATTCAATTCCATATTCCAATCCATTTCATATTCCAATCCATTCCATATTCCATTCCATTCTATATTCCATTCCATTCAAATCCATTCTTTTCCATTTCATATTCCATCACATTTCATATTCCATTGCTTTCCATTCCACACCATTTCTTTCCATTCCATTTCAAATTCCGTGCCATTTCGTTCTGTTCCATTCCGCTCCATTTTATTCCATTCCATATACCATTTCATTCTATATTACACTTCATATTCCATTCCATTCCATATTGCATTGCATTCGATTCCATTCCTTATTCCATTCCATTCCGTATTACATTTCATTCCGTATTCTATACAATACCATATTTCATTCCTTTCCATTCCATATTCCTTTCCATTCCATATTGGATTTCATTCAATATTCTATTCCATTACATTGCATATTTCATTGCATTCCATTCCATTCCGTTTCATTCCATATTTCATTCCATTCCATATTCCATTCCATTCCATTCCATATTCAATTTCATTCCATTCCATTCCATTCCATTCCGTTCTGTTTCATTCCGTTCCATTCCATATTCCATTCCATTCCATAGGCCATTCCATTCCTTATTCCACTGCATTCCATTTCATTCCGTTTCCTTTCATTCCATTTCATATTTCGTTCCATTCCGTTGCATTCCATTCCATTCCCTTTCATTCCATTCCCTTTACAATTCATTCCATATTCCATTGCATTCCATATTCCATTCCATTCCTTTTCATATTCCATTTCAATTCATATTCTATTCCATTAAATATACCATTCCATTCTATTAAATTCGAAATTCCATAGCATTCCATCTTAAATTCCATTCCATATTCCATTCCATTCCTTATTCCATTCCATTAAATTCCATTCCACTCCCTTCCATATTCTATTCCATTCCAATTTCCATTACATTTCCTATTCCATTCCATTCCATTTCATTTCATTCCGTTCGATTCTATTCTGTTCTTTATTCTATTGCATTCCATTCTAATCCATTCTATATTACATTCCATTCCATTCCATATTCCATTCCATACCGTTTCTTTCCATTCCATTACATAATCCATTCCATTCCATATTCCGTTCCATGCCATGTTACATTCCATTGCATTCCATATTCCGTTCCATTCCATATACCATTCCATTCCATATATCATTCAATTTCATTTCATTCAATATTACATTCCATTCAATTCCATTCCATTCCATTTTATATTCCATTCAATTCCATTAGATTCCGATCCATTCCATTCTATTCCATATTCCTTTAGATTTCATATTTCTTTGCATTGCATATTCCATTCCATTCCATATTATATTCCATTCCATTCCATTCCATTCCATATTCCGCTCCGTTCCTTTCCGTTCCATTCCTTTCCATTCCTTGCAAATTCACATACGATTCCATTCCATATTCCACTGCATTCCATTTCCTTCCATGCAATTTCATTCCATATTCCATTCCGTGCCATTCCATATTCCAAACCATTCCATTCCATTCCATATTCCATTTCATTCCATATTCCATTCAATTCCATATTTCATTCCATTTCATTCCATTCCATATTCCATTGCATTTCATATTCCTTTTCACTCCATTTCTTTCTATTCCATTCCATTCCTTATTCCATTCCGTTTCATTCCGTTCCATTCTGTTCTGTTCCATTCCATTCCATTCCATTCCATATTTCATTTCATTCCATATTCTATTCCATTCCATATTTCATTTCATTCCATATTCCATTCCATTCCATTCCATTCCATTTCAATTAATATTCCATTCCATAACATTTAGTTCCTTATTCCATTCCATTCCACTCTATTCCATTGCATATTCCAATCCAATCCATTCCATTCCATATTCTATTCCATTCCATAATCCTTTGTGTTCCATTTCATATTGCATTCCTTTCCATTTCATTTCATATTGCATTCCAATCCAGTCCATTCCTTATTTCATTCCGCTCCATTCCTTATTCCATATATTATTCCATTGCATTCTTTCCATTTCATATTCTATTCCATTCCATTCCATATTCCATATTCCATTCCATTCCATTCCAATCCATTCCATATACCATTCCATTACTTTCCATTCCACTTTCTTTTTTTTTTTTTTATGGACACCTGCATTTATTCCAATCTGTTGCAGCCACAGCGATACTGAAGTTAAATATGCTTGTCCTGAAGGGTTTGAGTACATAATCCAAGTACATTGGTGGGAAAATGCCTAAATGAGGAATTGCTAAGCCAAAGGGTAAATGCATTTTTTTTTTTAGCAATACATTTTTTTTATTATACTTTAAGTTCTAGGGTACATGTGCATAACGTGCAGGTTTGTTACATATGTATACATGTGCCATGTTGGTGTGCTGCACCCATCAACTCGTCAGCACCCATCAATTCATCATTTATATCAGGTATAACTCCCCAATGCAATCCCTCCCCCCTCCCCTCTTCCCATGATAGGCCCCATTGTGTGATGTTCCCCTTCCCAAGTCCAAGTGAGCTCATTGTTCAGTTCCCACTTTTGAGTGAGAACATGCGGTGTTTGGTTTTCTCTTCTTGTGATAGTTTGCTAAGAATGATGGTTTCCAGCTGCATTCATGTCCCTACAAAGGACGCAAACTCATCGTTTTTTATGGCTGCATAGTATTCCATGGTGTATATGTGCCACATTTTCTTAATCCAGTCTGTCACTGATGGACATTTGGGTGGATTCCAAGTCTCTGCTATTGTGAATAGTGCCGCAATAAACATACGTTTGCATGTGTCTTTGTAGTAGAATAATTTATAATTCTTTGGGTATGTACCCAGTAGTGGGATGGCTGGGTCATATGGTACATCTAGTTCTAGATCCTTGAGGAATTGCCATACTGTTTTGCATAATGGTTGAACTAGTTTACAATCCCACCAACAGTGTAAAAGTGTTCCTCTTTCTCCACATCCTCTCCAACACCTGTTGTTTCCTGATTTTTTTAATGATTGCCATTCTAACTGGTGTGAGATGGTATCTCATTGTGGTTTTGATTTGCATTTCTCTGATGGCGAGTGATGATGAGCATTTTTTCATGTGTCTGTTGACTGTATGAATGTCTTCTTTTGAGAAATGTCTGTTCATATCGTTTCCCCACTTTTTGATGTGGTTGTTTGTTTTTTTCTTGTTTATTTGTTTGAGTTCTTTGTAGATTCTGGAAATTAGCCCTTTGTCAGATGAGTAGATTGCACAAATTTTCTCCCATTCTGTAGCTTGCCTGTTCACTCTGATGGTAGTTTCTTTTGCTGTGCAGAAGCTCT
>NW_022294495.1:0-3209 GCF_002776525.5 Piliocolobus tephrosceles | reverse complement strand
ATCTCCTGACCTCGTGATCCGCCCGTCTTGGCCTCCCAAAGTGTTGGGATTACAGGCTTGAGCCACCGCGCCCGGCCTGAATCAGCCTTTTCTACCTGTGATAATTCCCATGTGGGTTGTGGTGTATAATTTTTAATACATTTTTAGATTCACTTTGCTTGTATTTGTTGAGAATCTTTGCATCTGTGATCATGAGACTTCTTTGTCTATAATTTTCTTTTTTTGTAGTGTATCCATGTAGTTTGGTAGTAGGGTAATGTTGACCTTATAGATATGTGAATTTAGAAAGTATTTACCCTACTTCCATTTTTTGGAAGAGATTGTGGCTTACTGGTGTCAGTTTTTCTGTTTTCTTTTTTCACCGTTTGGCACAATTCACCAGTGAGACCACCTGGACCTCTTTTTCTTATGTAAGCAATTATTAGTTATTGATTCAATTTCTTTAATACATACAGACCTAGTCATATTGTTTATCTCTCCATGTGTGACTTTTGGGAGATTGCATCTTTCAAAAAACTGGTTTTCTTCAACTAAGTTACCAACTTTCTGGTTATGAAACTGGCCTTTTGACGTCCATGAGATTAGTAGTGATGGCCCCTCTTTTATTTCTAATTAGTCATTTCTATGCTTTTTCTATTTTTCTAGCCTCATTATAGGCTTATTAATTTTATCAATGTTTATGAAAAACCAGCATTTCGTATGTTGATTTTCTCCATTGATTTCCTATTTGCATTTTCATAGATGTCTTCTCTCATTGTTATTTTCTGTGCTTGATTTAGATTTACTTTTTTCTCTAGTTTCCTAATGTGGGAGGTTAGGTTACAGATTTTAGATCTTTCATCCTTTTGAGCATATGCATTCAGTGCACTAAATTTCCCCCCATGCACTGCTTGTGCTGCATTCCACAAATTTTCATATGATACAGTTTTATTTCTTTCAAAATATTTAAATTACTCTAGAGATTTTTCTTTGACTCTTGTGTTATTTAGAACTTTGTTGTTTTGTCTACAATTATTTGAGGGCTTTACAACTGTTTCTGTTATTGCTTTCTAGTTTAATTTTAATATGGTTTTTGGGCATACTTTATATGTTAACTAGTCTTTTACATTTGTTAAGATGCATTTTATGGCTCAGAGTGTGGTCTATTTTGGTGAATATTCATTGATTTTTCTATGAGAATGTGTACTTGGCTGTTGGTTAAAATATTCTGCAAACACTAATTAAATCCAGTTGATTGGCCGGGTGCGGTGGCTCAAGCCTGTAATCCCAGCACTTTGGGAGGCCGAGACGGGCGGAACACGAGGTCAGGCGATCGAAACCATCCTGGCTAACACGGTGAAACCCGGTCTCTACTAAAAATACAAAAATCTAGCCGGGCGAGGTGGCAGGCGCCTGTAGTCCCAGCTGCTCAGGAGGCTGAGGCAGGAGAATGGCGTGAACCCGGGAGGCGGAGCTTGCAGTGAGCTGAGATCCAGCCACTGCACTCCAGCCTGGGCGACAGAGCGAGACTCCGTCTCAAAAAAAAAAAAAAAAAAAATCCAGTTGATTGATACTGTGGAGTTAAACTATATTATTACTAATTTTCTGCCTCCTCGATCTGTCAATTACTGATAGAGGTGTGTTGGTGTCTGCCACTATCATTGTAAATATTTAATTTTTTAACAGTTTTAAAAGTTTTTGCCTCAAATATTTTGATCTTCTGTTTTAGGCATATACATATTAAATATTTAATACATTCACTTCAAGTCTTTGTCTAGTAACTCTGTCTGGGGTTTTTCAGAAATGGTTTAGCTCAAATAATCTTTTTCATTCCTCAGTCATATTTTCTTGTTTCTTCATATGCTTTGTAATTTTAGTAGTTGAAGAGTGAACATTTAAATATTTTAATGGGATAACTCAGGAAATTATTCCCTCTTCTCTAGTATTTGCTATTCTTGTTTGTGGAAGAATGTAGTTGTCTACTTTTTAAAGTGACTTTTCCAAAATGTTTTTGCAGGGACTGCATTACTCGTATATAGTCACTAAAGTCTGATCTTTTTTTTTTGCTTGTGTTCAGTAGTGTTTTGACACATATCTCCTTGAATGAGAAGAAAGAAGAAGAAATAAAGAAAAGCCTTACCTCTTCTGGTCTGTGTAAACGGTTCTGTGGAGGGGTATTTCTTTCACACTTCAGCTGTTTAAAACTCTGCTTCAGGCTTCCCTTCCCACTGAACTAAGCCTAGAGATCAACCACTGCTGCAAATGAGTCTTCTCTAGTCTTTTCTGAAAATGGGTATTTCTTGGGCAGAATATTTTAACCAACAACAGCCAAGTACACATTTAAAACCTGACAGCAACTAAGATGAAAATGTGTTTACCAACACTAGAGTTACAAAATTAAAATAGAAAAATCAATTTCACTTTTATACAGTTGAAAAGAAATATCTAAAAATGGGGCTTTCTCAATTCTTCAGCACACAGAGAAATTATAACATACAAATGCAATAATTTGAAATAAGATCTGTTTTTCTCCCTCTGAAACCAGACTCTTGCATAGGGAGCCCAAGCTGCTGCCTAAGACTAGCCCTGAGAAAGGGAGGGGTTTGGGCAAAGATAAGTAAAAACTCTACCGTACTTTTCTCCTGTTTTTCTTTGTTTTCCTTGATTCTGCATTCACATGATCACTGTAAACCTTTGGTTTTCAAGAGTATTGACAAAGTTGTTGCTGATAGTTGTGCTTTTTTTTTTTTAATGTTTCTGTGCAGTGACAGGTGTGTGGAGTAGCTCACTCTGCCATTTCGCTGATGTCACTCTCTCCAGACTTTCTATCGTGTATCATTTATCTAAACGACTTTCCCTTGTGCCTTTAGTAACTACATTATCTTGTTTTTTGTTGCTTTGATGCACATTTTGAAATTGCGAAGTTTGAGTCCCTCTACTTTGCTCTTTTTCAAGATTGTTGGGTCTGAGTTTTTTGTAATTTCATATGTAAATTTCAACATCAACTTTAAAATTTCACAAGGTAGTCACCTGGAATTCTGATAGGGATTGTATTGAATCTGTAGATATTTTGAAGAGTTATTGCCATCTTAACAATATTAAGCCTACTAATCCATAAATGTGGGATTGTTTTCCACTGATTTACAGCTTTAGCTTCTTTTTTTTTTTTTGAGACGGAGTCTCGCTCTGTCGCCCAGGCTGGAGTGCAGTGGCCGGATCTCAGCTCACTG
>NW_022294494.1:0-3586 GCF_002776525.5 Piliocolobus tephrosceles | reverse complement strand
AATTAATTAAAATATATAGTTCATTCAGATTTTCTTAGTTTTTACCTAATTTCCTTTTTTTTTTTTTTTTTTTTGAGACGGTGTCTCGCTCTGTGTCCCGGGCTGGAGTGCATGCAGTGGCCGGACATCAGCTCACTGCAAGCTCCGCCTCCCAGGTTCACGCCATTCTCCTGCCTCAGCCTCCCGAGTAGATGGGACTACAGGCGCCCGCCACCTCGCCCGGCTAGTTTTTTGTATTTTTTAGTAGATACGGGGTTTCACCGTGTTAACCAGGATGGTCTCGATCTCCTGACCTCGTGATCCGCCCGTCTCGGCCTCCCAAAGTGCTGGGATTACAGGCTTGAGCCACCGCGCCCGGCCCTAATTTTCTTTTTCTGTTCCAGGATCCCATCCAGGATATCACATTGCTCTTGGTAATCATGTCGCCTTAGGCTCCTCAGCACTGTGACAGCTTCTCATACTTTGTTATTGAGGGCTCTCACAGTTTGGAAGAATACTTGCAAGGTATGCTGTAGATGTCCTGTTAATACAGTTTGTGTGACATATTTCTCAGGATTACACTGGAGTCAAGTGTTTTAGAAGGGAGGCTACAGAGATAAAGTGTTATTTACATCCTATAATATCAAGGGCACATGCTATCAATATGGATTATGAGTATTGATGTTGACCTGGATCACATGGCTGAAGTAGTACTTGCCAGATTTCTCCACTGTAAAGTTACTCTTTTATTTCTTTTCTATGCTGTACTCTGAAATGCACAGGCCACACCTAACAGATGAGGCGTTATGCTTCCTATCTTCCAGACTACAGTATGTACATAATTAATTTAAAATATTTCTGCATCAGAGATTTGTTCCTTCACCATTTACAATTCAGTGATTGACACCATTATCCTTTGTCTATATTCAGTAACAATTACTGTGTACTTTTTTTTTTATACTTTAAGTTCTAGGGTACATGTGCACAACGTGCAGGTTTGTTACATATGTATACATGTGCCATGTTGGTGTGCTGCACCCACTAACTCATCATTTACATTAGGTAAATCTTCTAATGCTATCCCTCCCCCCTCCTACCTCCCCACAATAGCACCCAGTGTGTGATGTTCCCCTTCCTGCGTCCAAGTGATCTCATTGTTCAATTCCCACCTATGAGTGAGAACATGCGGTGTTTGGTTTTCTCTTCTTGTGATAGTTTACTGAGAATGATGGTTTCCAGCTGCATCCATGTCCCTACAAAGGACACAAACTCATCCTTTTTTATGGCTGCATAGTATTCCATGGTGTATATATGCCACATTTTCTTCATCCAGTCTGTCACAGATGGACATTTGGGTTGATTCCAAGTCTTTGCTATTGTGAATAGTGCCGCAATAAACATACGTGTGCATGTGTCTTTATTTCAGCATGATTTATAATCCTTTGGGTATATACCCATTAATGGGATGGCTGGGTCGAATGGCATTTCTAGTTCTAGATCCTTGGGGAATTGCCACACTGTTTTCCCCAATGGTTGAAATAGTTTACAGTCCCACCAACAGTGTAAAAGTGTTCCTATTTCTCCACATCCTCTCCAGCACCTGTTGTTTCCTGATTTTTTTAATGATTGCCATTCTAACTGGTATGACATGGTATCTCATTGTGGTTTTCATTTGCATTTCTCTGATGGCGAGTGATGATGAGCATTTTTTCATGTGTCTGTTGGCTGTATGAATGTCTTCTTTTGAGAAAGTCTGTTCATATCCTTTGCCCACTTTTTCATGAGGTTGTTTTTTTCTTGTAAATTTGTTTGAGTTCTTTATAGGTTCTGGATATTAGCCCTTTGTCAGATGGTAGATTGCAAACATTTTCTCCCATTCTGTAGGTTGCCTGTTCACTCTGATGGTAGTTTCTTTTGCTGTGCAGAAGCTCGTTAGTTTAATTAGATCCTATTTGTCAATTTTGGCTTTTGTTGCCGTTGCTTTTGGTGTTTTAGACATGAAGTCCTTGCCCATGCCTATGTCCTGAATGGTAATCCCTAGGTTTTCTTCTAGGGTTTTTAGGGTTTTAGGTGTACCATTTAAGTCTCTAATCCATCTTTAATTAATTTTCGTATAAGGAGTAAGGAAAGGATCCAGTTTCAGCTTTTTACTTACGGCTAGCCAATTTTCCCAGCACCATTTATTAAATAGGGAATCCTTTCCCCATTTCTTGTTTTTGTCAGGTTTATCAAAGATCAGATGGCTGTAGATGTGTGGTATTATTTCTGAGGGCTCTGTTCTGTTCCATTGGTCTATATCTCTGTTTTGGTACCAGTACCATGCTGTTTTTGTTACTGTAGCCTTGTAGTAGAGTTTGAAGTCAGGTAGCATGATGCCTCCAGCTTTGTTCTTTTGGCTTAGGATTGTCTTGGCAATGTGGACTCTTTTTTGGTTTCATATGAACTTTAAAGAAGTTTTTTCCAATTCTGTGAAGAAAGTCATTGTTAGCTTAATGGGGATGGCATTCAATCTATAAATTACCTTGGGCAGTATGGCCATTTTTATAATATTGATTCTTCCTATCCATGAGCATGGTATGTTCTTCCATTTGTTTGTGTCTTCTTTTATTTCACTGAGCAGTGGTTTGTAGTTCTCCTTGAAGAGGTCCTTCACATCCCTTGTAAGTTGGATTCCTAGGTATTTTATTCTCTTTGAGGCTATTGTAAATGGGAGTTCATTCACGATTTTGCTCTGTTTGTCTGTTACTAGTGTATAAGAATGTTTGTGAGTTTTGCATATTGATTTTGTATCCTGAGGCTTTGCTGAAGTTTCTTATCAGCTTAAGGAGATTTTGGGCCCAGACAAAGGGTTTTCTAAATATACAATCATGTCATCTGCAAAAAGGGACAATTTGACTTCTTCTTTTCCTAACTGAATACCCTTGATTTCTTTCTCTTGCCTGATTGCTCTAGCCAGAACTTCCAACACTATGTTGAATAGGAGTGGAGAGAGACGGCATCCCTGTCTTGTGCCAGTTTTCAAAGGGAATGCTTCTAGTTTTTGCCCATTCAGTGTGATATTGGCTGTGGGTTTGTCATAAATAGCTCGTATTATTTTGAGATACATTCCATCAATACCGAATTTAATGAGAGTTTTTAGCATGAAGGGCTGTTACTGTATACTTTTAAATGTATTGAAGTTTAACAAGAATAAATATATAGCTGAACTCAAAAATAAATAAATAAATAAAAGAGAGAGAGAGAAAGCCCAGTTTCTAGAACTAAAAAGATGAAGGAAAAAAATGTCCTTTAACATATAAAGGAAGTTCCCTTCCATTTCTAGTTTTCCGGGTGTTTTTATCATTGAAAGGTGTTGATTTTTGGCAGCTGTGTCTTGTCAATTGAGATGATTGTATTTTGTTCATTTATGTTTTTCCCCCCCTTCATTCTATTAAAGTAGTGTATTACATTGATGTTCTTATATTGACTAACCCTTGAATCTTGGAATAAATCCCCCTAGGTCATGGTGTATAATCCTTTTACTATACTGTTGGATCCAGGTTGACAGTATTTCATTCAGGGCTTTTGTATCTACATTCATAAAGAATATTGTCCAGTAATTTTCTTG
>NW_022294493.1:0-4061 GCF_002776525.5 Piliocolobus tephrosceles | reverse complement strand
AAAAAAAAAAAAAAAAAAAAAAAAAAAAAAAAAAAAAAAAAAAAAGTCTGTCCACCCCAGGGCACAGCTAAGCAGCAACAACAACAACAACAGAAAAAGCAGAAGAAACCTCTGAAGACACAAACGACTCTGTCTGACAGCTTTGAAGAGAGCCGTGGATCTCCCAACACGAAGGTTGAGATCTGAGAACGGACAGACTGCCTGCTCAAGTGGGTCCCTGACCCCTGCGTAGCCTAACTGGGAGACATCCCCCACTAGGGGCAGACCGACACCCCACACCTCACACGGTGGAGTACACCCCTGAAAGGAAGCTTCCAAAGCAAGAATCAGACAGGTACACTCGCTGTTCAGCAATATTCTATTTTCTGCAGCCTCTGCTGCTGATACCCAGGCAAACAGGGTCTGGAGTGGACCTCAAGCAATCTCCAACAGACCTACAGCTGAGGGTCCTGACTGTTAGAAGGAAAACTAGCAAACAGGAAGGACACCCACACCAAAACCCCATCAGTACGTCACTATCGTCAAAAACCAGAGACAGATACAACCACAAAGATGGGGAAAAAGCAGGGCAGAAAAGCTGGAAATTCAAAAAATAAGAGCGCATCTCCCCCTGCAAAGGAACGCAGCTCATCGCCAGCAACGGATCAAAGCTGGACGGAGAATGACTTTGATGAGATGAGAGAAGAAGGCTTCAGTCCATCAAACTTCTCAGAGCTAAAGGAGGAATTACATACCCAACGCAAAGAAACAAAAAATCTTGAAAAAAGAGTGGAAGAATTGATAACTAGAATAATTAATGCAGAGAAGGCCATAAATGAACTGACAGAGATGAAAACCATGACACGAGAAATACGTGACAAATGCATAAGCTTCAGTAACTGACTCGATCAACTGGAAGAAAGAGTATCAGCGATTGAGGATCACATGAATGAAATGAAGCGAGAAGAGAAATCTAAAGAAAAAAGAAGAAAAAGAAATGAACAAAGCCTGCAAGAAGTATGGGATTATGTAAAAAGACCAAATCTACGTCTGATTGGGGTGCCTGAAAGTGAGGGGGAAAATGGAACCAAGTTGGAAAACACTCTTCAGGATATCATCCAGGAGAACTTCCCCAACCTAGCAGGGCAGGCCAACATTCAAATTCAGGAAATACAGAGAACGCCACAAAGATACTCCTCGAGAAGAGCAACTCCAAGACACATAATTGCCAGATTCACCAAAGTTGAAATGAAGGAAAAAGTCTTAAGGGCAGCCAGAGAGAAAGGTCGGGTTACCCACAAAGGGAAGCCCATCAGACTAACAGTGGATCTCTTGGCAGAAACTCTACAAGCCAGAAGAGAGTGGGGGCCAATATTCAACATTCTTAAAGAAAAGATTTTTAAACCCAGAATTTCATATCCAGCCAAACTAAGTTTCATCAGTGAAGGAGAAATAAAATCTTTTACAGATAGGCAAATGCTTAGAGATTTTGTCACCACCAGGCCTGCCTTACAAGAGACCCCGAAAGAAGCCCTAAACATGGAAAGGAACAACCGGTACCAGCCATTGCAAAAACATGCCAAAATGTAAAGACCATCGAGGTTAGGAAGAAACTGCATCAACTAATGAGCAAAATAACCAGTTAATGTCATAATGGCAGGATCAAGTTCACACATAACAATATTAACCTTAAATGTAAATGGAATAAATGGTCCAATTAAAAGACACAGACTGGCAAACTGGATAAAAAGTCAAGACTAATCAGTTTGCTGTATTCAGGAGATCCATCTCACATGCAGAGACATACGTAGGCTCAAAATAAAGGGATGGAGGAAGATCTACCAAGCAAATGGAGAACAAAAAAAAGCAGGGGTTGCAATCCTAGTCTCTGATAAAACAGACTTTAAACCATCAAAGATCAAAAGAGACAAAGAAGGCCATTACATAATGGTAAAGGGATCAATTCAACAGGAAGAGCTAACTATCCTAAATATATATGCACCCAATACAGGAGCACCCAGATTCATAAAGCAAGTTCTTAGAGACTTACAAAGAGCCTTAGACTCCCATACAATAATAATGGGAGACTTCAACACGCCACTGTCAACATTAGACAGATGAATGAGACAGAAAGTTAACAAGGATATCCAGGAATTGAACTCATCTCTGCACCAAGCAGACCTAATAGACAGCTACAGAACTCTCCACCCCGAATCAACAGAATATACATTCTTCTCAGCACCACATAACACTTACTCCAAAATTGACCACATAATTGGAAGTAAAGCACTCCTCAGCAAATGTACAAGAATAGAAATTATAACAAACTGTCTCTCAGACCACAGTGCAATCAAACTAGAACTCGACTAAGAAACTCAATCAAAACTGCTCAACCACATGGAAACTGAATAACTTGCTCCTGAATGACTACTGGGTACATAATGAAATGAAGGCAGAAATAAAGATGTTCTTTGAAACCAATGAGAACAAAGATACAACATACCAGAATCTCTGGGACACATTTAAAGCAGTGTGTAGAGGGAAATTTATAGAACTAAATGCCCACAAGAGAAAGCTGGAGGATCTAAACTGGACACTCTAACATCACAACTAAAAGAACTAGAGAAGCAAGAGCAAACACATTCAAAAGCTAGTAGAAGGCAAGAAATAACTATGATCAGAGCAGAACTGAAGGAGAGAGAGACACAAAAAACCCTCCAAAAAATCAATGAATCCAGGAGTTGGTTTTTTGAAAAGATCAACAAAATTGATAGACTGCTAGCAAGACTAATAAAGAAGAAAAGAGAGAAGAATAAATAGACACAATAAAAAATGATAAAGGGGATATCACCACCGACCCCACAGAAATACAAACTACCATCAGAGAATACTATAAACACCTCTACGCAAATCAACCAGAAAATCTAGAAGAAATGGATAATTTCCTGGACACTTACAATCTCCCAAAACTAAACCAGGAAAAAGCTGAATCCCTGAATAGACCAACGGCGGGCTCTGAAATTGAGGCAATAATTAATAGCCTACCAACCAAAAAAAGTCCAGGACCAGATGGATTCACAGCTGAATTCTACCAGAGGTACAAGGAGGAGCTGGTACCATTCCTTCTGAAACTATTCCAATCACTAGAAAAAGAGGGAATCCTCCCTAACTCATTTTATGAGGCCAACATCATCCTGATACCAAAGCCCGGCAGAGACAAAACAAAAAAAGAGAATTTTAGACCAATATCCCTGATGAACATCGATGCAAAAACCCTCAATAAAATACTGGCAAACCGGATCCAGCAGCACATCAAAAAGCTTATCCACCATGATCAAGTGGGCTTCATCCCTGGGATGCAAGGCTGGTTCAACATATGCAAACCAATAAACATAATCCAGCATATAAACAGAACCAAAGACAAAAACCACATGATTATCTCAATAGATGCAGAAAAGGCCTTTGACAAAATTCAACAGCCCTTCATGCTAAAAACGGTTAACAAATTCGGAATCGATGGAACATATCTCAAAATAATAAGAGCTATTTATGACAAATCCACAGCCAATATCATACTGAATGGGCAAAAACTGGAAGCATTCCCTTTGAAAAATGGCACAGGACAGGGATGCCCTCTCTCACCGCTCCTATTCAACATAGTGTTGGAAGTTCGGGCTAGGGCAATCAGGCAGGAGAAAGAAATAAAGGGTATTCAATTAGGAAAAGAAGAAGTCAAATTGCCCCTGTTTGCAGATGACATGATTGTATATTTAGAAAACCCCACTGTCTCAGCCCAAAATCTCCTTAAGCTGATAAGCAACTTCAGCAAAGTCTCAGGATACAAAATTAATGTGCAAAAATCACAAGCATTCTTATACACCAGTAACAGACAAACAGAGAGCCAAATCAGGAATGAACTTCCATTCACAATTGCTTCAAAGAGAATAAAATACCTAGGAATTCAACTTACAAGGGATGTAAAGGACCTCTTCAAGGAGAACTATAAACCACTGCTCAGTGAAATAAAAGATGACTCAAACAAATGGAAGAACATACCATGCTCATGGATAGGAAGAATCAAT
>NW_022294492.1:0-4609 GCF_002776525.5 Piliocolobus tephrosceles | reverse complement strand
TAGCTTCACTGCGCTAAGAAATATCCCATTGCAGATTTCCAGAAAACGGTGTTAGCAAACTCTTGGCTGAAGACAAACGTGTAACTCTGTGAGTTGCATTCACACATCGCAATGCAGTTTCTCAGAAGGCTTCTTTGCAGTGTCTGCCTGAGGATATATCCTTTTTCTCCATAGCGCTGAATGAGCTCCCAAATATCAAATTGCAGTATCCACGACAAGACTCTTAGCAAACTGTTCCAAGAAGGGAATGGTGGACCTCTGTGTGATGATGTCACACATCAGAAATCAATCTCTCAGAAAGCTATTCTCTAGTTGTTCTCTGAGAATACTTGCTTTTCCACAATGGGCCTGAATTAGCTCCCAAATATCACTGTGCAGCTTTCACGAAAAGAGTGCTGGAAACTGCTTCCTGAGGTAGAAGCTGTAACTCTGTGAGATGAATTCAGAGATGACAAAGAAATTTCTCAGAAAGTTTCTCTCTTGTTTTTAACTGATGATATTTCTTTTATCAGCGTTGGCCTCAGAGCGATCCAAAGTAACCTTTCGTAGCTTCTACAAAGACAGTGTTAACTGCCTGCTCCATGAAACATAAGTGTAACTCTGTGAGATGAATTCACACATCAAGCAGAAGTTTCTAACGAAGCTTCTTTCTAGTTTTCATCTGAGGATATTTCCTCTGTCACCATTAGCTTCACTGCCCTATGAAATATCCCATTGCAGATTTCCAGAAAACTGTGTTAGCAAACTGATGGCTGAAGAGAAACGTGTAACTCAGTGAGTTGCATTCACACATCTCAATGCAGTTTCTCAGAAGGCTTCTTTCCAGTGTGTATCTGAGGATATGTCCGTTTTCACCATAGCCCTCAATGAGCTTCGAAATATCACATTGCAGAATCCACGACAAGACTCTTAGCAAACTGTTCCAAGAAGGGAAGGGTGGAACTCTGTGTGATGAAGTCACACATCAGAAATCAATCTCTCAGAAAGCTATTCTCTAGTTGTTCTCTGAGGATACTTGCTTTTCCACAATGGGCCCGAATGGGATGCCAAATATCACTGTGCAGCTTCCACGAAAAGAGTGCTGGAAACTGCTTCCTGAGGTATAAGCTGTAACTCTGTGAGGTGAATTCAGAGATGACAAAGAAGTTTCTCAGAAACCTTCTCCCTCGTTTTTAACTGATGATATTTCCTTTATCAGCGTAGGCCTCAGAGAGATCCAAAGTAACCTTTCGTAGCTTCTTCAAAGACAGTGTTAACTGCCTGCTCCATGAAACATAAGTGTAACTCTGTGAGATAAATTCACACATCAATCAGAAGTTTCTAAGGAAGCTTCCTTCTAGTTTTCATATGAGGATATTTCCTCTGTCACCATTAGCTTCACTGCGCTAAGAAATATCCCATTGCAGATTTCCAGAAAACTGTGTTAGGAAACTCTTGGCTGAAGGCAAACGTGTAACTCTGTGAGTTGCATTCACACATCGCAATGCAGTTTCTCAGAAGGCTTCTTTGCAGTGTCTGCCTGAGGATATATCCTTTTTCTCCATAGTGCTCAATGAGCTCCCAAATATCAAATTGCAGTATCCACGACAAGACTCTTAGCAAACTGTTCCAAGAAGGGAAGGTTGCAACTCTGTGTGATGAAGTCACACATCAGAAATGAATCTCTCAGAAAGCTATTCTCCAGTTGTTCTCTGAGGATACTTGCTTTTCCACAATGGGCCCGAATGGGCTGCCAAATATCACTGTGCAGCTTCCACGAAAAGAGTGCTGGAAACTGCTTCCTGAGGTAGAAGCTGTAACACTTTGAGATGAATGCAGAGATGACAAAGAAATTTCTCAGAAAGCTTCTCTCTCGTTTTTAACTGATGATATTTCCTTTATCAGCGTAGGCCTCAGAGCGATCCAAAATAACCTTTCGTAGCTTCTTCAAGGCAGTGTTAACTGCCTGCTCCATGAAACATAAATGTAACTCTGTGAGATGAAATCACACATCAACCAGAAGTTTCTAACGAAGCTTCTTTCTAGTTTCATATGAGGATATTTCCTCTGTCACCAATAGCTTCACTGCGCTAAGAAATATAACATTGCAGATTCCAGAAAACTGTGTTAGCAAACTCTTGACTGAAGACAAAAATGTAACTCTGTGAGTTGCATTCACACATCGCAATGCAGATTCTCAGAAGGCTTCTTTCCAGTGTCTGCCTGAGGTTATATCCTTTTTCTCCATGGTGCTCAATGAGCTCCCAAATATCAAATTGCAGTATCCACGACAAGACTCTTAGCAAACTGTTCCAAGAAGGGAAGGTTGGAACTCTGTGTGATGAAGTCACATATCAGAAATCAATCTCTCAGAAAGCTATTCTCTAGTTGTTCTCTGAGAATAGTTGCTTTTCCACAATGGGCCTGAATTGGCTCCCAAATATCACTGTGCAGCTTCCCCGAAAAGAGTGCTGGAAACTGCTTCCTGAGGTATAAGCTGTAACTCTGTGAGATGAATTCAGAGATGACAAAGAAATTTCTCAGAAAGCTTCTCTCTCGTTTTTAACTGATGATAGTTCCTTTATCAGCGTAGGCCTCAGAGCGATTCAAAATAACCTTCGTAGCTTCTTCAAAGACAGTGTTAACTGCGTGCTCCATGAAACATAAGTGTAACTCTGTGAGATGAATTCAACATCAAACAGAAGTTTCTAAGGAAGCTTCCTTCTAGTTTTCATATGAGGATATTTCCTCTGTCACCCTTAGATTCACTGTGCTAAGAAATATCCCATTGCAGATTTCCAGAAAACTGTGTTAGCAAACTGATGGCTGAAGAGAAACGTGTAACTCTGTGAGTTGCATTCACACATCTCAATGCAGTTTCTCAGAAGGCTTCTTTCCAGTGTCTGTCTGAGGATATGTCCTTTTTCACCATAGCCCTCAATGAGCTTCGAAATATCACATTGCAGAATCCACGAGAAGACTCTTAGCAAACTGTTCCAAGAAGGGAAGGGTGCAACTCTGTGTGAGGAAGTCACACATCAGAAATCAATCTCTCAAAAACGTATTCTCTAGTTGTTCTCTGAGGATACTTGCTTTTCCACAATGGGCCCGAATGGGCTACCAAATATCACTGTGCAGCTTCCACGAAAAGAGTGCTGGAAACTGCTTCCTGAGGTATAAGCTGTAACTCTGTGAGATGAATTAAGAGATGACAAAGAAGTTTCTCAGAAAGCTTCTCCCTCGTTTTTAACTGATGATATTTCCTTTATCAGCGTAGGCCTCAGAGCATTCCAAGGTAATCTTTCATAGCTTCTTCAAAGACAGTGTTAACTGCCTGCTCCATAAAACATAAGTGTAACTCTGTGAGATGAATTCACACATCAACCAGAGGTTTCTAACGAAGATTCTTTCCAGTTTTCATCTGAGGATATTTCCTCTGTCACCATTAGCTTCACTGCGCTAAGAAATATCCCATTGCAGATTTCCAGAAAACTGTGTTAGCAAACTCTTGGCTGAAGACAAACGTGTAACTGTGTGAGTTGCATTCACACATCGCAAGGCAGTTTCTCAGAAGGCTTCTTTGCAGTGTCTGCCTGAGGATATATCCTTTTTCTCCATAGCGCTCAATGAGCTCCCAAATATCAAATTGCAGTATCCCCGACAAGACTCTTAGCAAACTGTTCCAAGAAGAGAAGGGTGGAACTCTGTGTGATGAAGTCACACATCAGAAATCAATCTCTCAGAAAGCTATTCTCTAGTTGTTCTCTGAGGATACTTGCTTTTCCACAAAGGGACTGAATGGGCTGCCAAATATCACTGTGCAGCTTCCACGAAAAGAGCGCTGGAAACTGCTTCCTGAGGTATAACCTGTAACTCTGTGAGATGAATTCAGAGATGACAAAGAAATTTCTCAGAAAGCTCCTCTCTCGTTTTTAACTGATGATATTTCCTTTATCAGCGTAGGCCTCAGAGCGATCCAAAACAACCTTTCGTAGCTTCTTCAAAGACAGTGTTAACTGCCTGCTCCATGAAACATAAGTGTAATTCTGTTAGATGAATTCATACATCAAACAGAAGTTTCTAAGGTAGCTTCCTTCTAGTTTTCATATGAGGATATTTCCTCTGTCACCATTAGCTTCACTGCGCTAAGAAATATCCCATTGCAGATTTCCAGAAAACTGTGTTAGCAAACTGATGGCTGAAGAAAAACGTGTAACTCTGTGAGTTGCATTCACACATCTCAATGCAGTTTCTCAGAAGGCTTCTTTCCAGTGTCTGTCTGAGGATATGTCCTTTTTCAACGTAGTCCTCAATGACCTTCGAAATATCACATTGCAGAATCCACGACAAGACTCTTAGCAAACTGTTCCAAGAAGGGAAGGGTGGAACTCTGTGTGAGGAAGTCATACATCAGAAATCAATCTCTCAGAAAGCTATTCTCTAGTTGTTCTCTGAGAATACTTGCTTTTCCACAATGGGCCCGAATGGGCTGCCAAATATCACTGTGCAGCTTCCACGAAAAGAGTGCTGCAAACTGCTTCCTGAGGTATAAGCTGTATCTATGTTGGACGAATTCAGATTTCACAAAGAAATTTCTCAGAAAGCTTCTCTCTCGTTTTTAACTGATGAT
>NW_022294491.1:0-12838 GCF_002776525.5 Piliocolobus tephrosceles | reverse complement strand
TTCTAGATTTTCTAGTTGATTTGCGTAGAGGTGTTTATAGTATTCTCTGATGGTAGTTTGTATTTCTGTGGGGTCGGTGGTGATATCCCCTTTATCATTTTTTATTGCGTCTATTTGATTCCTCTCTCTTTTCTTCTTTATTAGTCTTGCTAGTGGCCTGTCAATTTTGTTGATCTTTTAAAAAAACCAACTCCTGCATTCATTGATTTTTTGGAAGTTTTTTTGTGTCTCTATCTCCTTCAGCTCTGCTCTGTTCTTAGTTATTTCTTGCCTTCTGCTAGCTTTTGAGTGTGTTTGCTCTTGCCACTCTAGTTCTTTTAATTTTGATG
This sequence comes from Piliocolobus tephrosceles, assembly GCF_002776525.5. NCBI lineage: Eukaryota > Metazoa > Chordata > Mammalia > Primates > Cercopithecidae > Piliocolobus > Piliocolobus tephrosceles. Next base: position 12,509 of record NW_022294491.1, on the reverse strand, counting down.
TTAGAGTGTCAATTTTAGATCTTTCCTGCTTTCTCTTATGGGCATTTAGTGCTATAAATTTCCTTCTACACACTGCTTTAAATGTGTCCCAGAGATTCTTGTATGTTGTGTCTTTTTTCTCATTGGTTTCAAAGAACATCTTTATTTCTGCCTTCATTTCGTTATGTACCCAGTAGTCATTCAGGAGCCGGTTTTTTAGTTTCCATGTAGTTGAGCGGTTTTGATTGAGTTTCTTAGTCCTGAGTTCTAGTTTCATTGCACTGTGGTCTGAGAGTAGTTTGTTATAATTTCTCTTCTTTTACATTTGCTGAGCAGTGCTTTACTTCCAATTATGTGGTCAATTTTGCAATAAGTGCAATGTGGTGCTGAGAAGAATGTATATTCTGTTGACTTGGGGTGGGGAGTTCTATAGATGTCTATTAGGTCCGCTTGGTACAGAGATGAGTTCATTTCCTGGATATCCTTGTTAATTTTCTGTCTCGTTGATCTGTCTAATGTTGACAGTGGAGTGTTGAAGTCTCCCATTATTATTGTATGGGAGTCTAAGTCTCTTTGTAAGTCTCTAAGGACTTGCTTTATGAATCTGGATGCTCCTGTATTGGGTCCATATATATTTAGGATAGTTAGCTCTTCCTGTTGAATTGATCCCTTTACCATTATGTAATGGCCTTCTTTGTCTCTTTTGATCTTTGATGGTTTACAGTCTGTTTTATCAGAGACTAGGATTGCAACCCCTGCTTTTTTTTGTTCTCCATTTGCTTAGTAGATCTTCCTCCGTCCCTTTATTTTGAGCCTATGTATGTCTCTGCATGTGAGATGGGTCTCCTGAATACAGCAGAGTGATGGGTCTTGACTCTTTATCCAGTTTGCCAGTCTGTGTCTTTTAATTGGAGCATTTAGTCCATTTACATTTAAGATTAATATTGTTATGTGTGAACTTGTTCCTGCCATTATGATATTACCTGGTTATTTTGCTCGTTAGTTGATGCAGTTTCTTCCTAGCCTCGATGGTCTTTACATTTTGGCATGTTTTTGCAATGGCTGGTACCGTTTGTTCCTTTCCATGTTTAGGGCTTCTTTCAGGGTCTCTTGTAAAGCAGGTCTGGTGGTGACAATATCTCTAAGCATTTGCTTATCTGTAAAGAATTTTATTTCTCCTTCACTTATGAAACTTAGTTTGGCTGGATATGAAATTCTGGGTTTAAAATTCTTTTCTTTAAGAACGTTGAAGATTGGCCCCCACTCTCTTCTGGCTTGTAGAGTTTCTGCCGAGAGATCTGCTGTCAGTCTGATGGGCTTCCCTTTGTGGGTAACCCGACCTTTCTCTCTGGCTGCCCTTAAGATTTTTTCCTTCATTTCAACTTTGGTGAATCTGGCAATTATGTGTCTTGGAGTTGCTCTTCTGGAGGAGTATCTTTGTGGCGTTCTCTGTATTTCTTGAATTTGAATGTTGGCATGGCCTGCTAGATTGGGGAAGTTCTCCTGGATGATATCCTGTAGAGTGTTTTCCAATTTGGTTCCATTTTCCCCCTCACTTTCAGGCATCCCAATCAGACGTAGATTTGGTCTTTTTACATAATCCCATATTTCTTGCAGGCTTTGTTCATTTCTTTTTCTTCTTTTTTCTTTTGGTTTCTCTTCTCCCTTCATTTCATTCATTTGATCCTCAATCACTAATTCTCTTTCTTCCAGTTGATCGAGTTGGTTACTGAAGCTTGTGCATTTGTCACGTATTTCTTTTGTCATGGTTATCATTTCTGTCATTTCGTTTATGTCCTTCTCTGCAATAATTAGTCTAGCTGTCAATTCTTCCACTCTTTTTTCAAGATTTTAGGTTTCTTTGCGCTGGGTACGTAATTCCTCCTTTAGCTCTGAGAGGTTTGATGGACTGAAGCCTTCTTCTCTCATCTCATCAAAGTCTTTCTCTGACCAACTTTGATCCATTGCTGGCGACGGGCTGGGCTTCTTTGCAGGGGGAGATGCGCTCTTATTTTTTGAATTTCCAGCTTTTCTGCCCTGTTCTTTTCTCATCTTTGTGGTTTTATCTGTCTCTGGTCTTTGATGATGGTGACGTACTGATGGGGTTTTGGTATAGGTGTCCTTCCTGTTTGACAGTTTTCCTTCTGACTGTCAGGAACCTCAGCTATAGGTCTGTTGGAGATTGCTTGAGGTCCACTCCAGACCCTGTTTGCCTGGGTATCAGTAGCAGAGGTTGCAGAAGATAGAATATTGCTGAACAGCGAGTGCACCTGTCTGATTCTTGCTTTGGAATCTTCCTCTCAGGGGTGTACTCCACCCTGTGAGGTGTGGGGTGTCAGACTGCCCCTAGTGGGGGATGTCTCCCAGTTAGGCTACTCTGGGCCTCCATGTTGGGAGATCCACTGCTCTCTTCAAAGCTGTCAGACAGAGTCCTTCACGTCCGCACAGGCCTCTGCTGCTACCCCTGTTAATTTTTAGCTGTGCCCTGTCCCGAGCGGCAGAGTCTACAGAGACAGGCAGGTTACTTTGAGCTGATGTGAGCTCCACCCAGTTCTAGCTTCTCAGCGGCTTTGTTTACGTACTTAAGACTCAGCGATGGCGGGCGCCCCTCCCCCAGCCTCGCTGCTGCCTTGCTGTTAGATTGCTGCAGAGTGCTGTGTTAGAATGAGGGAGGCTCCGTGGGCGTGGGACCCTCCTGCTGAGGTATGGGATATATTCTCCTGGTGTGCCGGTGTGCTTACAGTGCAGTATTGAGGTGGGAGTTACCCGATTTTCCAGGTGTTGTGTGTCTCAGTTCCCCTGGCTAAGAAAAGGGACTCCCTTCCCACTTGTGCTTCCCAGGTGAGGTGATGCCTCGCCCTGCTTCAGCTCTCGCAGGTCAGGCTGCAGCAGCTGACCAGCACTGATTGTCCGGCACTCCCGAGTGAGATGACCCCAGTAGCTCAGTTGAAAATGCAGAAATCACCGTTCTTCTGTGTCGCTCACACTGGGAGATAGAGACTGGAGCTGTTCCTATTCGGCCATCTTACTCCGCCCCCCTACTCTGCAGGTTTCATCAGAAGATGTTTCCTTGCTCACCACAAGCCTCTGGGCATCACTAAATATCCCTTCACAGATTCTTCAAAGACAGAATTTCGAAACTGGTCAATGTAGAGTAAGCATAACTTCTGTGAAGTGAATAAACATATCAGAGGAGATTCTTGGAACGCTTCTTTCTCGATATATTTCACTATTTGTCATAGTCCTCACTTCTCTTTGAAATATCACATTTTTGGTTACACAGGAACAGTGTTCAAACAGTGCCTTGTGAGAAAAGTGGTATAACTCCCTGAGCAGAGTGCATACATCACAAAGTAGTTTCTCAGAAAGCTTGTATCCAGGTTTTATCTGAAGATATGTCCTCTTTCACTGTAGGCCTGAGTGTGCTCCCAAATGTCCCTTCATGGATTTGTGCATGACGAAGTTTCCAAATTGCATATTAAAAGAAAGGTTTGAACTATGCGATATGAATAGAGATATCTAACAGTAAGCATGATCACAGAAATCTTCTTTCCAGGTTTGTCTGAACATATTTCCTTTTTCACAATAACAGCCCTTTTATTTCCAAATGACTCTTGGTAACTTTTTCTTCAAGAGGGATTCCGGAATCCTCTAGGAGAAGAAAGGTATATTTCTGTGAGTGGAATTCACACATCACAAAGCAGTTCCCCAGAAAGCTTCTCTGCAGTTTCTATCTGAAGACGTTTCCTTTCTCACCGTAACCCTCAAATCGCTCCTGAATATCCCTTCGCAGTCTAAACAAAAACAGTGTTATGATGCTGCTCAATGAAAAGAGAACCTTAACTGTGTGAGTGGAATTCACTTGACACACAGCAGGTTCACAGAAATGTTCCTTCTGGTTTCTCTCTGAGGTTATGTCTTTTTCAGGATATTTTAAAGAGCGTCTCCAAATGTCCTTTCTCATATTCCACAGAAACAGTGATTTCAAACTGCTCAATCCAAAGAATGTTTTAACTCTTTGAGATGAACACAAACATCACAAAAGGGTTGCGCAGAAAGCTTCTCTCCAATTTTAGATGGGAGACATTTCGTTGACTGACAGAGTCCTCCACTTGCCACTTACTATCCCTTCACAGAACCCTCAGAGGCCGACTTTCAAACTGGGATATATAGAGTAAGCTTTATCCCTGTGTAAAGAGTGGGCATGTCAGAGAGCAGTTTCTTCGAGTGCTTCTCTCTGTTTCTTATAGGACGACATTTCACTTTTTGCCATAGTCTTCCATGTGCTCCAATAATCACTCTTTTGGTTTTACAGGAAGAGTGTTAAAACTGTCCCTTATGAGAAGAACATTAAAACTCCCTGAGTGGAATGCACACATCACCGAGCAGTTTCTCAGAAAGCTTCTCTTCAGTTTTTATCTGACTCTGTTTCCTTTTTGACCATAGGCCCGAATGTGATCCCAAATATCCCTTCGTGGATGCATCCATGAGGGAGTTTCCGAGCTATGTAGTGTAAAGAAAGCTTCATCTATGTGAGAAGAATAAACATAGAGAAATGCAGATTCACAGAAAGCTTCTTTCCAGTTTTTCTCTGTGGATATTTCCGTTTTCACCATAGTCCTGAGTGTTCCCACGAGAGTCCCTTCGTGGATCCGTCCATGACAGTTTTCAAGCTGTGTAATGTAAGGAAACCTTTATCTCTGTGAGATGATTACACATATCACAGAGTAGTTTCCTAGAAAGTTTCTTTGCAGGTTTTGTCTGAGGCTATTTCCCTTTTCATCATCAACATCATCATGCTGCCGAATATCACTTGGTACCTGTTTCTCCAAAAGGTTTTCCCCAACGCTGTATGAGAAGAGATGTATAACACTGTGAGTGGAATGCACACGTCACAAAGGAGTTCCTCGGAAAGCTTCTCTCCAGTTTTGGTCTGAACGTATTTCCTTTCTCACCATAAGCCTCATAGTGCTCCCAAATGTCCCATCACACGCTAAACATACACAGGGTTATAAAACTACTCAATGTACGGATTGTCTTAACTGAGGGAGAGGAATTAAGACGACAGAGAGTACTTCCACAGAAAGCTTCCTTCTGGATTTTACCGGAGGATATTTCTTTCTCCATGTTTAAGGATCATTCCCAAATGTCCTTACTCAGTTTCCTCAAAAACTATGACTTCAATCTGTTCAATCCAAAGAACGGTTTAAATCTAGGCAACAAATACACACATCGCAAAGCAGTGGCCCAGAGAGTTACTCTGCAGGTTTCAACGGAAGATGTTTCCTTGGTCAACACAAACCTCCGGGGGTCACTAAATATCCCTTCACAGATTCTTCAAAGACAGAATTTCAAAACTGGGCAATGTAGAGTAAGCATAAATTCTGAGAAGTGAATGCACATATCAGAGAGCAGATTCTTGGAACCCTTGTTTTGCGATTTCATTTCATTGTGTTTCACTATTTGCCATAGTCCTCAATGTGCTCCGAAATATCACTTTTCCGGTTTCCCAGGAGCAATGTTCAAACATTGCCTTTTGAGAAAAGAGGTATAACTCCCTGAGCGGAATGCATACATCACAAGTAGTTTCTCAGAAATCTTCTATCCAGTTTTTAACTGAAGATATCTCCTCTTTCACCGTAGGTCTCAATGTGCTCCCGAATGTCCCTTCACGGATTCGTGCATGATGGAGTTTCCAAACTGCGTAATATAGGAAAGGTTTGAACTATGCGAGATTAATACATACATTTAACACGAAACAGTTTCACAGATATCTTCTTTCCAGTTTTGTCTCAGGATTTTTCCTATTTCAGTGTAGCTGTCCCTATACTCCGGAATGTCTCTTGGTAGCTTTTTCTCCAAAGGGATTCCGGAATCCTCTAGGAGAAGAAATGTATATTTCCATGAGTGGAATGCATATGTAACAAAGCAGCTCCTCATAAAGCTTCTCTCCAATTTCTATCTGAGGACATTTCCTTTCTCACCATAACCCTCAAATGACTCCTGAATATCCCTTCGCAGTCTAAACAAAAACAGTGTTATGATACTGCTCAGTGAAAATAGAAGCTTAAGTGTGTGAGCGGAATACACGTGACACAGAGCAGTTTCACAGAAAACATCCTTCTGGTTTCTTCCTGAGGTTCTTACTTTTTCAGGATATTCTATAGAGTGTCTCCAAATGTCCTTTTGCAGACTCCACAGAAACAGTGATTTCAAACTGCTCAATCCAAAGAATTGTATAACTCTTTGAGATAAATACAAACATCAAAAAAGAGTTGAGGAGAAAGCCTCTCTCCAATTTTCTATGGGAGACATTTCCTTGCTCGACACAGGCCTCCAGTTGCCACATACTATGCCTTCGCAGAACCCTCAGAGGCCGACTTTCAAACTGGGAAATATAGTGTAAGCTTTAACCCTGTGAAAAGAATGGGCATGTCAGAGAGCAGTTTCTTCGAGTGCTTCTGTCTGTTTTTTATTGGACGACATTTTACTTTTTGTCATAGTCTTCAATATACTCCGAATATCACTCTTTTCATTTTACAGGAACAGTGTTCAAACTGTGCCTTATGAGAAGAACACTAAAACTCCCTGAGTGGGATGCACACATCACCAAGCAGTTTCTCAGAAAGCTTCTCTCCACATTTTATCTGACTATATTTCCTATTTGATCATAGGCCTCAATGTGATCCCAAATATCCCTTCTTGTATCCATCTACGAGGGAGTTTCCAAGCTGCGTAATGTAAAGAAAGCTTCACCTATGTCAGAAGAATAAACATAGAAAAAAGCAGATTCACAGAAAGCTTCTTTCCAGTTTTTATCTGAAGATATTTCCTTTTTCAACATAGTCCTGAGTGTGCTCACGAGTGTCCCTTCATGGATCCGTCCATGACAGTTTTCAAGCTGTGTCATGTAAGGAAACCTTTATCTCTTTGAGATGATTACACATATCACAGAGTAGTTTCCTAGAAAGCTTCTTTCCAGATTTTGTCTAAGGCTATTTCCCTTTTCATCATCGGCATCCACATGCTCCTGAATATCACTCGGTACGTGTTTCTCCAAAAGGGGTTTCCTGATGCTGCATGAGAAGAGAGGTATAGCACTCTCAGTGGAATGCACACGTCACAAAGCTGTTCCTCAGAAAGCTTCTCTCCAGTTTCGGTCTGAACATATTTCTATTTTCACCGTAAGCCTCAAAGTGCTTCTGAATGTCCCATCACATGGTAAACCTACAAAGGATTATAAAACTACTCAACGTAAGGAGAGGCTTAACTAAGCGAGAGGAATTAAGAAGACACACAATAGTTTCACAGAAAGCTTCCTTCTGGACTTTACCTGAGGATATTTCTTTCTCCGTGTTCTAAGGATCGTTCCCAAGTGTCCTTCCTCAGATTCCACAAAAACAGTGATTTCAATCTGCTCAATCCAAAGAACAGTTTAAATCTAGGTGACGAATACACACATCGCAAAGCAGTTGCTCAGAATGTTACTCTGCTGGTTTTAACGGAAGATGTTTCCTTGCTCACCACAATCCTCTGGGCGTCACTAAATATCCCTTCACAGATTCTTCAAAGACAGAATTTCGAAAATGGGCAACATAGAGTAAGCATAATTTCTGTGAAGTGAATGCACATATCAGAGAGCAGATTGTTGGAACACTTCTTTCTCGATTTTATTTCAGTACATTTCACTATTTGCCATAATCTACAGTGCGCTCGGAAATATCACGTTTTCGGTTACACAGAAACAGTGTTTAAACACTGCCTTGTGAGGAAAGAGGTACAACTCCCTGAGCAGAATGCATACATCACAAGTAGTTTCTCAGAAAGCTTGTATCCAGTGTTTATCTGAAGATATCACCTCTTTCACCGTAGGCTTGAATGTGCTCCCCAATGTCCCTTCGTGGATTCGTGCATGACGGAGTTTCCATACTGCATAATATAAGAAAGGTTTGACCTATGTCAGATGAATAGATATATCTAACAGGAAGCAGTTTCACAGAAATCTTCTTTCCAGTTTTTGTCTGAGGATATTTCCTTTTTCACCATAGTTGTCCATATACTCCCGAATGTCTCTTGGTAGCTTTTTCTCCAAAAGGGATTCCAGAATCCTCTAGGAGAAGAAAGGTATATTTCTGTGAGTGGAATGCACACATCACAAAGCAGTTCCTCGGAAGCTTCTCTCCAGTTTAAGTCTGAACCTATTTCCATTTTCACTGAATGCCTCAAAGTGCTCCCGAATGTCCCACCGCATGGTAAACATACACAGGGTTCTAAAACTACTCAACGTAATGAGAGCCTTAACTAAGAGAGGAATTAAGATGACACAGAGTAGTTTCACAGAAAGCTTCCTTCAGGATTGTACCTGAGGATATCACTTTCTCCAGGTTCTAAGAATCGTTCCCAAATGTCCTTCCTCAGATTCCACAAAAAGAGTGATTTGAATCTTCTCAATCCAAAGAACGGTTTAAATCTATGAGAAGAATACACACATTGCAAAGCAGTGGCTCAGAAAGTTACTCTGCAGGTTTCATCTAAAGATGTTTCCTTGCTCACCACAAGCCTCCGGGGGTCACTAAATATATCTTGAAAGATTCTTCAAAGACAGATTTCGAAATTGGGCAAAAAAGGGTAAGCATAAATTCTGTTAAATGAGTGCATATATCAGAGAGCACATTCTTGGATCGCTTCTTTCTCGATTTTATTTCAGCATATATCACTGTTTGCCATTGTCCTCAATGCGCTCCAAAATATCACCTTTTCGTTTACATAAGAACAGTGTTTAAACACTGCCTTGTGAGAAAAGAGGTATAACTCACTGAGCGGAATGCATGCATCACAAGTAGTTTCTAACAAATCTTTCATCCAGTTTTTATCTGAAGATATATCCTCTTTGACTGTAAGCCTGAATGTGCTCCCGAATGTCCCTTCGCGTGTTCATGCATGACAGAGTTTCCAAACTGCATAATATAAGAAAAGTTTAAACTATGTGAGATGAATAGATATATCTAACACGAAACAGTTTCACCGAAATCTTCTTTCCAGTTTTGTCAGAGGATATTTCCTTTTTCACCATAGCCGTCCCTATATTCGTGATGTCTCTTGGTAGCTTTTCCTCCAAAAGGGATTCCGGAATCCTCTAGGAGAAGAAAGGTATATTTCTGTGAGTGGAATGCACACGTTACAAAGCGGTTCCTTGGAAAGCTTCTCTCCAGTTTCGGTCTGAACATATTTCCTTTATCCCCATAAGCCTCAAAGTGCTCCCGAATGTCCCATCACACACTAAGCATACACAGGGTTATAAAACTACTAGCTGTAAGGAGAGGCTTAACTAAGTGAGAGGAATAAAGACAACAGAGAGTAGTTTCACAGAAAGCTTCCCTCTGGATTTTACTTGAGGATATTTCTTTCTCCACGTTATAAGGATCTTTCCCAAATATTCTTCCTCAGAATCCACAAAAACAGTGATTTTAAGCTGCTCAATTCAAACAATGGTTTAAATCTGGGAGACGTATACACACATCGCAAAGCAGTTGCTCAGAAAGTTACTCTGCAGGTTTCGTCGGAAGATGTTTCCTTGCTCACCACAAGCCTCTGTGCGTCATTAAATGCCCCTTCACAGATTCTTCAAAGACAGAATTTCAAAAATGGGCAATGTAGAGTAAGCTTAAATTCTGTGAAGTAAATGCACATATCAGAGAACAGATTCTAGGAACGCTTCTTTCTCGATTTTACTGCAGTATATTTCACTATTTGACATAGTCCTTACTGCATTCTGAAATATCAGTTTTTCGGATACACAGGAACAATGTTCAAACACTGCCTGTGAGAAAAGTGGTATAACTCCCTGAGCAGAGTGCATACATCACAAATAGTTTCTCAGAAAGCTTGTATCCAGTTTTTATCTGAAGATATCTCCTCTTTCACCATTGGCCTGAGTGTGCTCCCAAATGTCCCTTCACAGATTCGTGCATGACGGAGTTTCCAAACTGCATATTAAAAGGAAGGTTTCAACTATGCGATATGAATAGATATATCTAACACTTAGCAGATTCACAGAAATATTCTTTCCAGGTTTGTCTGACAATATTTCCTTTTTCACCATAACCGCCCCTATACTCCCGAATAATTCTTGGTAACTTTTTCTCCAAGAGGTATTCCGGAATCGTCTAGGAGAAGAAAGGTATATTTCTGTGAGTGGAATGCAGACATCACAAGGCAGCTCCCCAGAAAGCTTCTCTGCAGTTTCTATCTGAAGACGTTTCCTTTCTCAACATAACCCTCAAATCGCTCCTGAATATCCCTTCACAGTCTAAACAAAAGCAGTGTTATGATGCTGCTCAATGAAAAGAGAACCTTAACTGTGTGAGTGGAATTCATGTGACACACAGCAGGTTCACAGAAAGGTTCCTTCTGGTTTCTCTCTGAGGTTATGTCTTTTTCAGGATATTTTAAAGAGCGTCTCCAAATGTACTTTCTCAGATTCCAGTGATTTGAAAGTGCTCAATCCAAAGAATATTTTAACTCTTTGAGATGAACACCAACATCACAAAAGGGTTGTGCAGAAAGCTTCTCTCCAATTTTCGATGGGAGACATTTCGTTGCCCAACATAGTCCTCCAGTTGCCACTTACTATCCCTTCTCAGAACCCTCAGAGGTAGATTTGGTCTTTTGACATAATCCCATACTTCTTGCAGGCTTTGTTCATTTCTTTTTCTTCTTTTTTCTTTTGGTTTCTCTTCTCGCTTCATTTCATTCATTTGATCCTCAATCGCTGATACTCTTTCTTCCAGTTGATCGAGTCGGTTACTGAAGCTTGTGCATTTGTCACGTATTTCTCGTGTCATGGTTTTTACCTCTGTCATTTCATTTATGACCTTCTCTGCATTAGTTAGTCTAGCTGTCAATTCTTCCACTTGTTTTTCAAGATTTTTAGTTTCTTTGCGCTGGGTACGTAATTCTTCCTTTAGCTCTGAGAAGTTTGATGGACTGAAGCCTTCTTCTCTCATCTCATCAAAATCATTCTCTGACCAGCTTTGATCCGTTGCTGGCGATGGGCTGTGCTCCTTTGCAGGAGGAGATGCGCTCTTATTTTTTGAATTTCCAGCTTTTCTGCCCTGCTTTTTCCCCATCTTTGTGGTTTTATCTGTCACTGGTCTTTGATGATGGTGACGTACTGATGGGGTTTTGATATAGGTGTCCTTCCTGTTTGATAGGTTTCCTTCTGACTGTCAGGACCCTCAGCTATAGGTCTGTTGGAGATTGCTTGAGGTCCACTCCAGACCCTGTTTGCCTGGGTATCAGCAGCAGAGGTTGCAGAAGATAGAATATTGCTGAACAGCGAGTGCACCTGTCTGATTCTTGCTTTGGAATCTTCCTCTCAGGGGTGTACTCCACCATGTGAGGTGTGGGGTGTCAGACTGCCCCTAGTGGGGGATGTCTCCCAGTTAGGCTCCTCAGGGGTCAGTGACCCACTTGAGCAGGCAGACTGCCCCTTCTCAGATCTCAACCTCCGTGTTGGGAGATCCACTGCTCTCTTCAAAGCTGTCAGACAGAGTCGTTCGCGTTTCACAGGCTTCTACTCCTTTAGCTGAGCCCTGTCCCCAGAGGTGCAGTCTACAGAGACAGGCAGGTTTCCTTGAGCTGCTGTGAGCTCCACCCAGTTCCAGCTTCCCAGCGGCTTTAGTTACCTACTTAAGCCTCAGCGATGGCGGGCGCCCCTCCCCCAGCCTCGCTGCTGCCTTGCGGTTAGATTGCCGCAGACTGCTGTGTTAGCAAGGAGAGAGGCTCCGTGGGCGTGGGACCCTCCCGGCCAGGTGTGGGATACAATCTCTGGTGTGCCGGTGTTACAGCGCAGTATTGGGGTGGGAGTTACCCGATTTTCCAGGTGTTGTGTGTCTCAGTTCCCCTGGCTAGGAAAAGGGACTCCCTTCCCCCTCGCGCTTCCCAGGTGAGGCGATGCCTCGCCCTGCTTCAGCTCTCGCTGGTCGGGCTGCAGCAGCTGACCAGCACCGATTGTCCGGCACTCCCGAGTGAGATGACCCCAGTACCTCAGTTGAAAATGCAGAAATCGCCGGTCTTCTGTGTCGCTCGCGCTGGGAGATGGAGACTGAAGCTGTTCCTATTCGGCCATCTTGCTCCGACCAAATCTACGTCTGATTGGGGTGCATGAAAGTGAGGGGGAAAATGGAACCAAATTGGAAAACACTCTACAGGATATCATCCAGGAGAACTTCCCCAACCTAGCAGGCCAGGCCAACATTCAAATTCAGGAAATACAGAGAACGCCACAAAGATACTCCTCCAGAAGAGCAACTCCAAGACACATAATTGTCAGATTCACCAAAGTTGAAATGAAGGAAAAAATCTTAAGGGCAGCCAGAGAGAAAGGTCGGGTTACCCACAAAGGGAAGCCCATCAGACTGACAGCAGATCTCTCGGCAGAAACTCTACAAGCCAGAAGAGAGTGGGGGCCAATATTCAACGTTCTTAAAGAAAAGAATTTTAAACCCAGAATTTCATATCCAGCCAAA
>NW_022294490.1:0-8664 GCF_002776525.5 Piliocolobus tephrosceles | reverse complement strand
AATGCCAGGGAAGATTCACAACTGGCTTTGGCTCTATGAATGAGCATAAGCTCTTTTTAAATTGGCTTTGATGGAACTCTGTTCCATAAGGAATCTCAGATATGACATTTTTTAAAGCTGAACACAGCCATGGGTTTGTGGCATCAAATGCCTGTGAGTTGGGTAAATTCTTCTCCTCCTGAGGATCTAATATAAACTTGGGGCTCCTGGGGCTGTCAGAAAGTGACATTCTTTACTTACCACAGGTAAGGAACTCTGCACAGGTACTGTGTAGACAAGGTAGGAGGCCAGTTTTAGCAAGGGGCTTTTATTGGCTCTATAAGTCAAGTTGAATTTCTTAAAGAAAAGCACACCATTCCAGTCAAAGCATTGGTAAAATAACCGGTTTCTCCACTTGTGTCCTGTTGCAAAGGAAAATAGATTCTTATTATACGTATGCAAATAGCTATGTTGCCATAGGTTAAGTATAATCACAATTAGTTTCCAAATTCTGGAGAAATCAGGTAGAGAGAAAAAAAATCTTCGAAATTTTGTTCACAGGAGTATAGTTTACTCAATTGTTAAAAGCTGTATATAGCTCCCCCAAAAAAGTTAACTTGACTCTGAAAAACAAAACAAAGGATTAGCAATGTTTTAAGCAAAAAGTCAAAAAGATTAATTCAGTCTTCTGTTAGTTTAGTCCATGCAGTTATCACCTGTCCTGCCTGTTAGTCATGAATATTTCAGCTCTCCATCAGAGTCCTGAAAGTTTTTTTCCTCTATTCTAATGTCACAATCTCCTATTCTAATGTCACAATCTCCAAAGTTATCAGAAACCTGCATTTAAAAACACCTGTTAGAGTTCTATAGTTGATTATGAAACAACCTTCTAAAGAGGACCAAAACAAGATAAATTTCTGTGTATGACAAAAAGTCTTAGGACAGCCACTATTAAAGCCACAATTGATAAGGAAACTTTGGTGCCTTCTGTAGCATACAACAATTTTACATAACAATTATAACTATTAATAACATACACTAAGTCACATCAGAATTATAGGAGTTTCTCACAAATTAGGAACACATACCAAAAACATATTTATACAAATACAGTCCAAAGAAAGCCAAACACCATTTCATTATTGACAATGTTTCCTGTATGATTTTTATACCAAATAAACCATATTTCACCATTGTATTACTGTACTATTGATGTCAAACCTAATTCTTAATAAAACCTTATAGACAAATGTATCCAATCTTAATCAATATGACTATAGGCAAGATTCTTATAAACTTTTATAACCCTTTACAATTATTTTATTAAAGATCAGGTCATTGCTCTCAGGAAACCCTGTTGTGCATTTATTCCAATGTTCAATTTATGAAAAAACTGAATAATACTCCTTTAACTTTAGTCAATATGTTCACACGCAGAATTTCTTTTACGAGATTAATTTTTCACAAACCTTTCACAACTTGCCAAAACCTTCAGCTTTTTCCTCTCTAACTTAAAGCAATCCTTTAACCCTTTAATCTAGGCAGAAAAATCTACATTCCTATACCTACTTATAATCTTTCACCAAAAACACATTTCACTTTCCTTACATATCTTGCATGTAAAATTGTTTTTATTTCTCAAAATTATTTAAGTCATGTAAACTAAAGAGCATTACGCTTTTTGCTTTTCTGAAAAAAATATTTTTAAGCCCTTTAATTTGAACACCTTTATATATGAACATCACACACACAACACATATAAATGCACAGAGAGACAGAAGAAGATCCAGTAGTTATAAGATTTTTCATTTGCCGAATTTTTAGTTGGATTACTGGCTTCAGAGTGGAGCTCTTGGAGGAACAGTGCCAGTTTCTCTGGCCTAATGAGCAGGCACAACTGGAAGGCAAAAACAGATCCCCCAAAATTAAGGGTCCCATTTTTATATCAAATCTTAGATCTCCAAAAAGGGAAATGCTATGAAACAAGACAGTGCAATGATCTTACCATGCATTTCATTACAAAGCAACCCAATCAGCCCATTCTGTGATTGCCCCATCCCCCACGGGAGTCTTATCTCTCAGTGGCAGTGTGGGGACGCTTCCATACCTTCCAGGTTGCTAAGAGCATTCTTCTCTGATCCAAACGTGCAGAGAGTGGAGTATTCCCTCATAACTGCCATGAGCTATCCCCAAAAGTATATTTCCTACCTAGTTATTATACATCAAAGCTTTCTCATAGTATGAAGTAATTTCTGATACCCCCAAAGTATAATACATCAGATAATGCAATGCAAAATGGAACAAAGCCTTAGATTTTGAGAAGGATCTATCCACTTCAAATTTCTAGGGTTTCATTAGGAAGACAGAGGGACAGAGGATTTTTTCAAAATGGGGTCTGTGGTGCCTCCTCTTTTTTTCTGAAGGAGTCCCAGGCTATTGGAGCTTGTATATCCACTTTTCATTATGCTGACTTTTTAACCATAGTGCTTAAAAAAGAAAGTTTTTTTAAATCTATTACCCAACAGCCAAACAGTCAATATTTCTGGCTTTTTAGCTTTACCAAAGTTAACCTCTCAAGTGAAACCAATAAGCCTTTACTAAGGTTATAACTTAACCACGAGTATACAAGCTATTTTCAAAGAGGTGGTAAGAGTTTTTACAAAATCTAGCCTTCTCAAAGATAGCTCAGAGAAAGGAAAATTCAAGACGGTTCTTGGAGGGGAATAGATCAACAAATTGTAAAGGTCACACCGATATCAAATGAGAAAGGACTCGTTCCCTAAGCTGAGAAAAGAACCCAGGTACCATTGTAAAATGGCAAAGCCTTAACTGCCAGACTACAGCATTGGGCAACTTTCATTGCTCTTCCCAGAGGGAGCCTAGAGCAGACCAATTTTGAGCTTGCAAAGCCTTTTAACTGCTCAAGATAATTTTTAGGGCTAATTATTACATGAACCCCAAAATTCCTGTTCCCTGGATGGCAGAGACCAAGAGAAAATACCATCAAATCGTTTCAAGGTCAAGTTTCCAAGAACATGAAAAAAGACAAGAAGGAAACTTCATCCAGGTTTTTGTTTTGTTTTGTTTTGTTTTTTCAGGGAAGTGTAGCATAGTTTGTAACTGACCAGTTTGGTAGGTCATCTTGAACAGCAGGCTTACAGGAGTCCTAGGCCCATGTTCTATCCTAAGGGACCCCTCTTTCTGACAGAAAGATACAGAAAGACAAATTCATAGCACAAAGTATAACAAATTCACTACAGCTTAAGACTAGCCTCTTGAATCCTTTTTCTCATTAATTAAGACTTTACAGAGGAGATAAACAGTGATTTTTATCATTCCTTCAACCAGTTTGCACAAACAGAGAAGCTGGAAACCTGACTGGTAAGAAATTCGTACCCTTTTGGTGGCTTGCCAGACTTCTGGGTTTTCTTTCCCTGAGCAGCATTAGCGACCCAGCCCGCTACACCATTGCCCTGGGAGCCAAGCCACAACACAGAGGAAAGTCACGGAATGAAAAGCAAAATTCTCTCAATTTTGCAAGTTTTCCCCCAACGGACTGCCTGGGGAAGCTAGATTAACATTTTCCATTCCAGCCAGAGCAAAATACATGTGGCAAAACAGATATTAGCCACTCTGCTTAGCACCCAATATCGAACTGGCAAGACTTAAATTTGCCCCAGTTGTGTCCTGTCATCTTTAATTTATTCAAAGTCTATTGAAAGAGTTTCAACATGCGGTCCCTGGGCAAGACGGTCAGCCTGAGTAACAGAAAATATAGAAAAGAGAAAGGAGAGGAAGGGAGAGAAGCATTGCCTGTGGCAGAGTGGGAAAGGCAAGGAGCTCAGGGAGGCCAAAGACCCACCTATTGCAGCGACAGCGAATCAAAAGTCCAGGTTTGTCAGTAGCAAAGAGACCGCTTTCTCCAGTTCCATTAGCTCTCAAGTTTCCCGCTTTGGGAAGAAGCAAAGCTCCCATGTCCCATGACCCTGTACATGCCAAATCCTGTCATACACAGACATCAGCAAAGAGTGCAAGGCAGATTAATCCAAAGAGAATAGGAGTTAACATCTCTTACTGCCAAACCCATTCTTAGTCAATAGGGACTTTACTGAGAAGGGGGACCTCCACCTCCCTAAATATTTGGAAGGGCTCTAATGTTCCTAAGTTGGTCCCTGAACCCAAGTTCGGTCAAGCATTTTTGCCTTTTATTAAGAGGAGTCTTTAACCCTCTCTGTCTTAGAAGAGACTCCGACTCCTCTAAGTTGAACCTCTAACCCAATCCCATTCTTTACCCAGGTACCCCACAACTTACCCAAAGTCAGCCAATTGGTGCTGCAGTCTATTTCCTTTTGGCCAAAGGTCTCCTCAGTATCATCCATTTGGGGCCCATCAGAAAGATGTTACCAGAATGGGGTCCCAATCTAGACCCCAATAAAGGGTTGTTGAATCTTGCACAAGAAAGAATTTGAGATGAATCCATACAGTAAAGTGAAAGCAAGTTTATTAAGAAAGTAAAGGAATAAAAGAATGGCTACTCCATAGACAGAATAGCCTGACTTTTTAAAGAGCTATTGTACAATGTGGTAGATGTAGCTAATAATCGAGTACTACACATTTCAAAATCACTTAAAGTAATTTCAAATGTTTTCATTACTAAAACTGTTAGCAATTTGAGGTGATGGGCATGTTCCTTCACTTGACTTAATTATTCCACCTCATATTTAGAAATCACAACATCACTTTCTATTCCATAAATAGATACAATTATAGTTTTTCAATATATAATTTAAAATTAACTAGAAGGGTATTGATAACATGCATGATTCTCTAGAACAAAAGTGATTCTAAAGTTGGAGAAACAGATAAAAGATCTTTTTGAAAATTAAACAGAAAGCATTTCTTACATAATTTGAAAATATCTATTAAATTCCTTGTGGATACATAGTAATGTTCTAGCATTCTGCCACTAGTGCACATTATCTGTCTTCAGAACAATCCTTACTATTCACAAGGGGATATTTGGCATTCAAAAATGTTTTGCGTGTCATTACATGTGAGATAGATCTTTTAAAGACAGCAGATGAATCACTCTTATTTTTTATCTGACTTATCACTTTGTACCTTTTACATGGGATATTTACACCATTTACACCTTCAAGGTTAATATTGATATGTGAGGTTTTGATCCTATCCTGAAGGTGTTAGCTGATTGCTTTATAGTTTCTGTTATATGGTTGCTCTAGTAGAGTCTTTGGACTGTGTAGTTAAGTGATTTTTTCTTGTAGCAGGTATTATTCTTTCATTTTCATGTTTAGAACTCTCATAAGGCTCTCTCATAAGGGTAGTCTAGTAGTAACTATGTACACAAACTGTGTACAAAATCTAGAGGAAATGAATAAATTTCTGGAAACTCACAACCTTCCAAGATTGTATCAGGAAGAAATGGAAAACCTAAAGAGACCAATATTAAATTGGACAATTGAATCAGTAATTTAAAAACCCACCAACCAAACAAAGTCCTGGAACAGATAGATTCACAGTTGCATTCCATTAGACATACAAAGAAGAATTGGTACCAATTCTACTGAAACTATTCCAATAAATTGAGAAGGAGGGAACTCCCTTTTAACTCACTCTACAAAACCAGAATTACACTGATGCTAAAATCAGGCAAAGGCACAAGGAGAAAATAAAACTCTATGCCAATATCTCTGAAGAACATAAGGCAAAAGTGCTCAAGAAAATACTAGCAATCTGAATCTGGCAGCACATCAAAAAGTTAATTTTCCATCATCAAGTAGGCTTTATTCCTGGGATAAAAGGTTGGTTCCACACATACAAACCAATAAATGAGATTCACCACATAAACAGAACTAATAACAAAAACTGTAAAATCATCTCAATATATGCAGGAAAAATCTTTCAATACAATCCAACATCTCTTTATGATAACAATCCTCAACAAACTTGGTGTTGAAGGAAAATATCTCAAAATAATAAGAGCCTTCTGTGATAAACCTACAGCCAGCATCATACTGAATGGACAAAAGTTGAAAGTATTCTTCATAAGAGCTGGAACAAGACAAGAATGCCCACACTTTTATTCAACATAATACCGAAAGTCTTAGCCAGAGCAATAAGGCAAGAGAAAGAAATAAAAGGCTTCCAAATAGTAAAAGAAGTCAAATTATCTTTGTTTCCTGACAAAGAATCTATACCTAAAGAAACCCCTAAAGACTCCATTAAGAAGCAGGGAAAAGATGGCCAACTACATGCAACCAGGAGCAACAATTGCCACCAAGAGACTAGGACTAGGATGACTAGCACACTCCTAACAGATCTCCAGAGGGAAGGCATGGAGAATGGACAGAGAGAAGACACAGAAGCTAGGCTGAAGCGGGAGGAACCTGAGAACACTGCATGGGGCTACAGTGCACCAGAACTCATTTCTGTCTGCTTTGGGGAAATGGGTGAATTGAACTGAGAAAAAGCAAGTTGCTCTTGCCACAGGCCTCTGGAATTCTGGCAAGAGAAGACCCCTCAAACATCACAGACAATTGAGTTGGCAAAGAGAGCTGCTTAGAGAAGTTGTAAGGGCAGCATGCCAGTTGATATTGGTCCCAGAGTATTTGTTACAGGAGCATCTGTAGCAGAGCATGGCCAGCAATTCCCATCTTCCTAGGCCATCCTGCCTCCACTACTACTATTTGCTCCCATAGGAGATTTTAGCCCTAGGGGAAATGTCAGACCTGAACTCTGCAGGGTGATCTTGCTCATCAGACAAGACCAGTCTGACCTGAGCACCCCTTGGTGTGCGGGGGTCTCCTGGGACCCCAGCCTGGATTTGCCTGTTTGCAGTGCTTTGGGCGCTCAGATCATAGCTTTTGAAATGATGAACCATGCCTGACTGGCAGAGAGCTCAAGTGGGGTGGCACCCATGATCACACACAAGCACACCCATTTCCTCTCTACACTGCAGCTTCCCCCAGGTCCATGGCCACCCCCCACATTGCTTTTCTGGCATGGTGGGTGGCTAGATTTTGGCTTTAATGTTCTGATAGAGCATGTGTGCACACACACCCTGACCTGCCACTGCTGCTGGTGGGAGTGCACTTCACCCCCACAACCAACATACCACCATTGCAGTCAGAGCCTTGATGGTCACAGAGACCACCAGCACCCCGACCCCCTACCAGTGACCCATTCCTGCACCAACACTACTGCCAGAGTAAAACAAGGGAAAGAGAACAGTGAACTTTCCCTCACATGAGTGACCACCCTCACCTCCATGAATGCACAGAGGGATCCCAAAGAATAGCACCTACCAGATTTTTGCTTCTGTGCTAACACCACCACCAGCACAAACACTTACACAGTTGACAGTGGGGGCACCCTGATTGCCTGAGCCATCCTGCCTCCACTACTACTATGAACACCCACACATAAGCAGGTATCTCAGCACCTGCCACAGCAAACAGTCATACACCACATTGTCCTAACACTGCCACTGCTGCAGATACATACAAAATGGATCCTGTTGCCACTAACCAATGAAACACTCTGGCTAGGACTACCCATCAGAGTGTAGTTACCAGTGGTCTGGCAGCACCTCCATTCCCCAGTGCCATGGGTTTCCTTTTTATTATTATTATTATTTTTTTAATTTTTATTTTCTTATTATACTTAAAGTTCTAGGGTACATGTGCGTAATGTGCAGGTTTGTTACATATGTATACTTGTGCCATGTTGATGTGCTGCACCCAACAACTCGTCAGCACCAATCAAATCGTCATTTACATCAGGTATAACTCCCAAAGCAATCCCTCCCCCCTCCCGCCTCCCCGTGATAGGCCCCGGTGTGTGATGTTCCCCTTCCCGTGTCCAAGTGATCTCATTGTTCAGTTCCCACCTATGAGTGAGAACATGCAGGCTTTGGTTTTCTGTTCTTGTGGTAGTTTGCTGAGAATGATGGTTTCCAGCTGCATCCATGTCCCTACAAAGGACACAAACTCATCCTTTCTTATGGCTGCATAGTATTCCATGGTGTATATGTGCCACGTTTTCTTAATCCAGTCTGTCACTGATGGACATTTGGGTTGATTCCAAGTCTTTGCTATTGTGAATAGTGCCGCAATAAACATACGTGTGCATGTGTCTTTGTAGTAGCATAATTTATAATCCTTTGGGTATATACCCAGTAGTGGGATGGCTGGGTCATATGGTACATCTAGTTCTAGATCCTTGAGGAATCGCCATACTGTTTTCCATAATGGTTGAACTAGTTTACAATCCCACCAACAGTGTAAAAGTGTTCCTATTTCTCCACATCCTCTCCAACACCTATTGTTTCCTGATTTTTTAATGATTGCCATTCTAACTGGTGTGAGATGGTATCTCATTGTGGTTTTGATTTGCATTTCTCTGATGGCCAGTGATGATGAGCATTTTTTCATGTGTCTGTTGGCTGTATGAATGTCTTCTTTTGAGAAATGTCTGTTCATATCCTTTCCCCACTTTTGGATGGGGTTGTTTGTTTTTTTCTTGTATATTTGTTTGAGTTCTTTGTAGATTCTGGAAATGAGCCCTTTGTCAGATGAGTAGATTGCAAAAATTTTCTCCCATTCTGTAGGTTGCCTGTTCACTCTGATGGTAGTTTCTTTTGCTGTGCAGAAGCTCTTTAGTTTA
>NW_022294489.1:0-1356 GCF_002776525.5 Piliocolobus tephrosceles | reverse complement strand
CTTATTGTATGATACTGAGATATTATTTATTTATTTTTTGCGTTGTTTTTGACAGCTGTACACAGTGAGTGCTAAGAAATTAAGCCAGAAAATTAGACAAAGCCTAAGTTATTTGATAGATAAATAGTAAGACGTTTTGAAAGACTTTTAGGAAGACTCCGGATTCCCATTTAGATAGGTCATTTCACTGAATCTGCGGAACATACATTCTGAATCGGGATGGTGGCAGAAGTATAAAGATGACAGTGATAGAGTAAAGGGAATGTATATATAAATTCAATACAAATTATGTATTTGTATCATGAATTTGTATACACAAATTCAATGCCAATTATGCTTAACATAATTGGTATTTGACAGCTATTTGCAAGTACAGAGGTATTACCTCTCAGCTCCAAATTTATTGTCTATTACATGCTCTGTGATAATAAAAATGGACACTCGAGAACGTTTCTTCTTTACAGCAGGAAAGAAATCTTCTGCTATAGAAAGGAAAATATTTCTCCTCCTGGTTTGTGTATGCTTCTTGTGCCCTTTTCTTCCTCCTGCTATACAGATACGATCCATATTATGCAGTTTCTCGGTAACTTGACAGCCTCTTTTCTGGTCTGGTTACCACCACATCACAGTTCTCTTAGGAAGGACGTAGTGCACCCCAGGCCTTTTGTTGTTCATTCTGTGAACAGGCTCCTCATTCCTTAATTCCCTCTACGTGCTCATCCATATGCCCTAGTCTACCTGCATCCCACGGGTATATCAGGAATCACCTGACACAGACAGAGCCCCACACCACTCAGCCATTTAGAAACCCCTGGGTGTGGACTTTCTCTGTGGACCTTTCCACAAGGCTTTGTCATCTCTGCCCCATAGTGTTGTCACCCGCTTGAAAACCCCAGCCACAATTTTTACCAATCTATACCCTGAACAGGTATTTTCTGCTTACCTGGCAATTGTAAACCAACTTTGGCCAAGTTCAACCCAGAGAATTACTCCAGCATCTGGTGAGCTGCCACCATACCTACTCCATTAATGTCTGAAACACAATATTGGGAAGAAAATTCCACTTCCAAGTTTGTCACTTCTTGCGATTCTCTCTTTCAGACCTAGGGTATTTTTTAAATAATTATCCTTAGCTTTTATTCTTCTGATATAATTGATAATTCTTTATGTTAAATTTTACCATTTAAAATTAATGTGTAGTTTATTTATCCTGATTGAATTCTAATTGATACAGCTCATTGCTTAATTAATTGCAGAAATTAAGAATAATGTCAAGGAGGATTCTAAGATGTGGAATCGTTGACTGATGATACATGAAGTAGTAGCAAGTAGGAAAAGAAAATCAATTCCAGTTTA
>NW_022294488.1:0-11074 GCF_002776525.5 Piliocolobus tephrosceles | reverse complement strand
GTGTTTGACCCTGCTCTCTCCTCAGACTGTGCTCCGTGTGGACACCTGTGGCTAGCTGGGTGAGGAGGAAGACTGCAAGATAAAGAGAGAAGGAGGAGGCACACCCCCTACCCAGGCAAGTAGGTGAATACTTTGTGGATGGGCAGGAAATGTGTGGGAAGCAGCCTGGAGATAAACAAAGACCACTCAAATGAGAGACACAAAGGCCCCAGCAAGGGAGTCAGCCATCGCCACTTGCATTTTGGTAGAGACTTGCAGGCAGGCAGAGGATGGGAAAGGTTCACAGTGGGAAAAGGGGAGGCTCCAGGTGCACTGAGTGGAGGCTCTTGGCTTGGGGAAGCTGGGGTGGTTAACCAGAAAGAGTGTCTCCTGTGTGGTCGGTTAGGGCAGCAGATTTCACTTTTTCTGGTTGGTTCTGAGTTGGAAGCCTGGACAAAAATTAGGAAAGCTGTTACTAGTCAAGTTCTGGCTGTTCGTGGGCTGATTGTTACAGGGTGGTGTTTGGCTCCCTGGATTGACTGGAGATAGCGGGCTGGCTTCCTGCACCTCTGACTTCCAGCAGGCTGGCTTCCTGGGCGGTTGCTGCAGATCCCAGGCTGGCTTTGGGGCTGGTTGCTGCAGACTGTGGCTTAGAGTTTGAATTTTGTATATAGTCTGGCCGCTGTCATTGTATATTCAGTCTCTCACAGGTCAGCTTATCAGCACCTGCTGGCCCCCTCCAGGGCTTGCTACTTCAACCAAGGGATGGGTCTTGCAGATCTATCTCGCTAGACCCCATTTCGGATGTGACACATGAGTCCTAACAAATGAAGGGCACCTGTGTGGAGGCAGCTAACAGCACAGAGCCAGCTTCTAGGAGAACAAGATGAGGGAACATACAGATGTATTGAAAACCATAACTCTTGAAAACCATAAAATCTCAAGCCTCAGGCAGTGTTCACAATAATTACAACAAAAAATTCTTTAGAGGTAGAGAAAACCCAAAGGGAAATAATCTGTAAAGAGGCAAAACCAAACCAGCAAAATGAAGGGAGAGACCAAGAAATTTGAACCACAGCAACGGGACCTCATGGAATCCTAGGGTTGAGACCTTAAAGGTACCCTCGAGGACCTACGTCTAACCACCAGCCTCCAGGCTGAACCTTTCTCACTGCCTTGGGGCCCTATACGGCTTAACCCTTGCAGGAAGCCCAGGGTGTCCTGCTGGCCTCCGGTGGAGAGTCCTTGGATGGAGCCGTGGCTGTGGCTGATTGCAGACGGCGCGGCTTCATGCGCTGTCTGTGTTCAATGCATAGGTGGTGGGGTGGAGAAGAAAGTGACAGGCAGAGAATGACAGATGTCCCCTCCCTGGTCTGCTTGGGTGACTAGGGGAGGAAGAGGCGTGGTTCTGAGACTTCCCTGATGGCCGTTCCAGGTCCTCCCAGTCCCCTGGCCTCCAGGCCCCACAGGTCCATGAGCACCTCATCGGGAGATCCCTGTGTTCTAGTGGTGTTGACAAAGCTCCTAAAGCCTATCTGTCAAAACTCCCGCTCTGTGTTCAAGTATGTTTTCCGAAACACATTGGAACGAAACTGGTAGGGTTTGCATGATCCTTGCAGTGGGGAAAAATGTTAATGACGTTGTTGGTTGGAGCCTGTGGGTGTAGCACGCCCTGCTCAGGACACACAGGCGTTGGTGCTGCTGTTGCCAGTCCCGTCCCACCCTAGCTGTCTTAGAGAGGTGCTGGAGGGTCAAAGTCCACAAAACTGCAGTTTGCCACTGGTGGGTGGCTCAGGATTCAAGGCCAGCCCCCAGCCCCAGTCCTACAAACCTTCACTGTGGACCTGGCCTGATGGCACTCATCACACCCACACCCCCCTGGGAGTGCTGAGGCCCAGCCCTGGCTGCCACACTCACTGTCTCCTTGCTCCCCCTAGCCAGAGGGAGACCCAGCACCTCGTGGCCGCTTTGGGTGTTGGGGGCCCCAAGTGCCTGGGGGACGTGTGTTCAGGCAGTAATGGTGCACCCAAGGCCCCAGCCTGCTGAGTCCCATCTGCACCCTCATTTCTCAAGAAGGCTGGCAGCTACAATTCCGGTGCAGCAGGCCCATTTGCACCTGATCAGCAATGCTGGCCCAATGGCTCCAAATGCCTGGGTTTGCAGTGCTAAACCTGAAGGTCTTACCCTGTAGATGCAGAGGGCGGCATGGTAGGTCACAGCTGGCAGAACTTCAGGCTGCTCTAACAGGTCAGCGCTCTGCCCTGGCACCACACCAGACAACTGCCTACCACCTGGGTTTCTGCTCTGTCAACTGAAGAACACTTCTCCAGGGGACACAAAAGTTTAGCATTCTCTACTGAGGTTTTCTCTTTTAGTTTAACATTGAGGTGTGCGATTCATCCAGAGTGCATATCTCTGTGCACCATCAGCCGGTGCCCACAGTTTGCTGGCCTGGGGCCGGGTAGGCAGCCATGGACCAGGAGTCCAGCCCTTGTGGAGGAAGCTTTGGCAGCTCACTGACCAGGCAGTGGGTGCCCAAACTGGGTCCCTCTCCCTGATCGCCCCTCCCCCATTTCCCCTCCCAGGGTCCTCACTGGTCTGCCGCACCCTCTTAGAGCTATTTACCTTTCCTCCTGCTGCTCACTCGTTGCCTTCACAGAGCATGTTGCGTGCGCAAACCTGAGGCTCTGACTCCAGCCACCCTGGGACCCAGCAGGGGTAGGTGGCCATTCTACAGAGTCTGTACCCTACTCTTTCATCCCCCAAGGTTAATAATGACAATAGTTATTGTTGCTGTTGTTCATCACTATTGTAATGATTACCATTATTATTTGTCATTGTTATAAAAACATTGAATGAAGTTTTTCCATCCACAAAGGGTTTCACCATGTTGGCCAGGATGGTCTCAATCTCTTGACCTCGTGATCTGCCCACCTCTACCTCCCAAAGTGATGGGATTACAGATGCCCGCTACCACTCCTGGCTAATTTTTGTATTTTTAGTAGAGATGGGGTTTCACCATATTGGTCAGGCTTTTCTTGAACTCCTGACCTGGTGATCTGACTGGCTTGGCCTCCCAAAGTGCTGGGATTACAGGTGTAAGCCACCACACCCAGTTGAAAGACCCTGTTAAGAGGATGAAAACAAAGTATAGATCGGAAGAAAATATTTGCAAACCACATATTCTACAAGAATGTGTAAAAAATAATACAAAAATTATCTGGGCATGGTGGCACGCACCTGTAGTCCCAGCTGCTTGGGAGGCTGAGGCAGGAGAATCACTTGAACCTGGGAGGCGGAGGTTGCAGTGAGCCGAGATTGTGCCACTGCACTCCAGCCTGGGCAACAGAGTAAGACTCCATCTCAGAAAAAAAAACAAAAAAACAGAGGACCTTTCACAGAGCCTGGGTTTTTAATTTTGATGACTTCCAATTTATCCCTCTCTCTTTATGAATCATACTTTTGATGTCAAGTACAAAATCTCCTTTTTTTTTAGCCTAGATCCCATTATTCTCTAAGAATTATTTTTCCCTACAGTTTTATAGTTTTACATTTTACATTGAAATGTGTGATCCATTTGGAGTTAATGCTTGTATGAGGTGTGAGGGTAAAACCCCCACAATTTATCCATTTAGGAAGGTGAGGAGACTTTATTTCTCATAAGGATTACAGCCTGCAAGGTGGCCATCCTAGCCAAGGGACCAGCAAGAGGCACTTTGAAGGAGGAGGGGTTGGGGTAGGAGCTTTATGCTGAGCAGGTTGGCTAAACATACATATTCAACAGGTTATAGGAGGAGCTATGAATATTCATGAAGGTGGTGCTGACACATGCATATTGAACAGACATGCATGTAGCATATGACCCATGTTTACTTTGGGGTGGAGACTTAACATTTAAATGTATTACAATTAGGTCCTATATGTCAACAGGTCTTTTCAGGACATGAAGGCACACAAGTGTGCAGCCTCTGTAAACCAGCCAGAGACACTCCATGGTTGGTGGTCTTATCAGGAGGTTATGTCTGGTAGAGCAGGAGTTCAGTAAGTCAGTGGGTGGTGGAGCTGGACATTGTTTTAATCTTGTCCATCTCGAGACAAGTGGTTGTTTAGCTGCTAGAGAAAAAGAAAAACCTTGTGGCCCTTAGAACACAGTTTATTCTTTAGGCATATGGTTAGTGACTTAACCCTTGCCTGGCATGGCCTTAAGTTCTGTTTATAATTTGGTATTTTATTGCCACAGAGTCTGTTCTGTCAGTCTTCTGATCTCTATGTTAACATTAATGCTGGTCTAAACCCCAAAAGGCAGGGGGTATAATGAGGCGTGCCTGACCTCCCACCCTATTATGACTAGAACTAAAGTTTCAAGATTTTCATGAGGTCCCCTTGGCCAAGACGGGGTCCATTCATTTGGTGGGGCCTTAGGATTTTAAAGTTGACAGTGTCTAGGTCAAGGGTTTTGGTTTGCCTGCTTGTTTGCTGTGCCTGTGATGTGCAATTGTCCTACTCCCATTTGATGAAAAGGCCACCTTTCCTCCCAGGAGTTGCTTTCACATGCTTGTCAAAAACCAGCTGGGTGCATTTGTTTTCCGTCGCTTTTCTGTTCTGTAGATCATCTCCCTCTCTCCAGACCACACGGTCTTTACTAGCTATTTAATGTGTTGAAATAGGGGTAACTCAATTCTTCTTTTAAATTCTTCATTTAACATTTCATCATCAACATTTATCTCATCTAAAACCAAACAAAACAAATGGACACAGTGTACGGTGTGGATATACTGGAGTTTATTTAACCCAGCCCCTCTTAATGAATCGCTATCATCCCCTACACCAGTTGTTTTTTTTTGTTGTTATTACAGTAAATAATGCTGACATCTTTTCAAACGATTTTTAAAGTTTATTTTTAATTGACAAATCATAATTGTATATATTTATGGGATACAATGTGATGTTTTGATATATGTATACATTGGTAGAACAATTACTTTAAGATAATTAAGATATTCATCACCAACTCATCTATTTTTTTGTGGTGAGAATATTTAAAATCTACTATTTTAGGAATTTTGACACATAAAATGCATTAACTACAGTCACCGTGTCATGTGAATCACTAAAACGTATTCCTCTTGTCTAACTGAATCCTTGTACCCTTTGACCAACATCTCCCCACTCCTGCCCTTCCCCCGGCCTCAGGTAGCACCCTTCTACTCTCCGTTTCTATGAGTTCAGCTATTTTCAGATTCCACATACAGGAGAGACCAAGTGGTATTTGTTTCTGTGCCTGGCTTACTTTGCTCAGTACAATGGCCTCCATGTTCATCCATGTTGTCGCCAATGGCAGGATTTCCTTTTACTGAAAGGCAGGAGAGTACAGCATGGTGTACATACACCGCATTTTCTTTATCTGTTCACCCACTGGTAGATGCTTAGGTTGCTTCCGTATCTTGGCTACTGTGAATGAAATCAGCATTCTTATCACCCGCGTATTTGCAGAAGTGATTCCCACAGTCATTTGTTACCTTTGGACTTTGCTTGTGTATTTTGTTCAAACTTCATGTTGTCAGGCTGATCAATCATTTCCTTGACGGCTTCTGGGTTTATTTTGTGGTTTAGAAAGGCTTCCCCACTCAGAAAAGACAGAATAAGAACGATTCACCCACGTTCTGCCTTTCACAGTTTCAACTTCAGGGTCTCTCCAGCCTCAAAACTTTCGAATCCGCGGGGAGCCCGGGACCCTGCTGCGCTGGGAAGATGAGGCAGGGCGCCGGCCCCGGGGGGTCTCCGGAAACATTCCGGGTTCGCGGAGAAGATCGCACGTCCGGCAGGCGCGTGGGCGGTCTGTCCTAGCAGGTAGCAGTCCTCGGAGCTGAACGGTGGTTAGGAAAAAATTTCGAGTCCCCTTCGGCTGAGGGAGGTCGCCATTCTAGGCCGTGGCAACTGAGAGCTCCTCTGCCCGCCCCCGGCTGAGAAACGCGATATCAGGTGGCCCGGGACTTGGAGAGGCCTCTACCGCCAGCTATGCCAATCCAATCCGCGGCTGCTCGCACCGGCTGTCGGGCGCCACCTACCTGCACTGTTAAGGTTTTCTCTCCGGCGCTCGGGAGAAGCCGGCAAGAAAGGGGATTTGGCCACAGGGCAAAGTTCAGGCGACTGGCAGCACTGGCAGGATGCGCCCAGCTTTGCCGGGTGTACTCTTCATCCTTTCGTCGGAGATTAAACCTGCAGGTCAGCGTTGGAGGCGCGCTCTTGAACTCGGAGTGCTGTGGCCTGAGCGGGTCAACTAGTACACGCGGGAATCGATGGGCCTTCCGAGAGTGTGAATGGGGGATGGGATACCCCGCCCAGACGCCGACTGGCTTGGAGCCCTGTCCTCAGGCCTTCCATTATCTCTGAGCCCCGCCCCGGAGGTGAGGACCGGCCCGGCTGTTCAGGAGGACTGCAAAGGGTAATATGGGACCGTCCGTGGCCACGCGTGGGTCGTGATCATCTGATTTGAGCTTTACACCTTTTTCGGAGTCTTGTCTCGGAGGTGGAGACTGACTTGGGCAGTACGAGAAAAACGGGGAAGGCGCAGTGGATTTAGCTGTGGCCTGCATAATGGGATATTGTGCTTGGACTTTGGGGCCCCACCCTCCCCACCGGGGAAGAGCCTGCAGCCTCTGGCTCTGAGATAGAGGGGTGACCAGATGTCCGATGGATGATCTTTGTTAGAGTTACTGGGTGGATCAGCCTTTTCTGCAGTTTTGATGTGGCCTCAGAAAGTTGATCAGATCGACCAGCAGCCCAACCCAGCAGATGGGCAACTAGAATTTGGGAGAGGGGAAGAGCAAGGGAAGGGGAGAAGGGCGTGGAGGGAGGCCTGTGGGGAGGTGAGGAGGGAAGGGTAGGGGCAGGGGAATGGGGGAACTTGAGGTTTATATAGCAATAGCAATTATTATAAGCAAGTATTATAAACAAGTAATAATTTATTTACATTTAAAAACTATATGAATATAAATAATAGAAATTTATAGAATCATAAGTATTAATTATACTTTATAAATACTAAATCTACATAAATAGTGATTAGATACAAACAGTTATAGTTCTGAAGAGGACGCAGGAGGGGTTTTCGGTCCGCAGAAATTTCTAAATGCCCCTGGGGAGGCTGAGGCAGGCCGACTCCGGTGAGTTTTGAAGTCCACTCTGGGTGGGGATCTGGCCCGGGAGGCGCTGGGGAGTCTGTCCCCAGCCCGGCAGCTGTCCCTGGCCCCGGGCGCTTCCCCCCAAATTTTCCAAGCCTTCTTTTGGCTGCCAGGGATCTCACGGTTCCACTCATGCCTGCCAGGGAGCCCGGAGGTGGGAATGCGACCCGAGGTGGACCCGGACAAGGCCTGGCGTCCTGCCAGCCTGCTGGCGATCCAGATCCCTCTGGCTGGTTTTCAGGCTGGTTGTCTGGCGACACCTGGCGGCCGCCTTTATATATAACAAGCTCGACCGGCAGGGGTAACTTGGGATTGGGTGGCCAGAAGGTTAAAGGGGATATTCGGTTATGTTGGGGTTGCAGGGGAGTCCTGAGGTTTATAGTAGTAGTAGTAATAATATTCTTCTTTTTATTATGTTACTTATAAATATAAATTGTCATAAATACACAATAAAATATAATTATGTAGATACTATAAATATCATAGTATACATATATTTAATATGTAGATTATATATTTTAATAAATATTTATGTGTAAATATTAAATCAGTAATTATTTGGTCCTTGCTGTGATTCATCATTATTGTCATTATTACCGTTATTATAAATAGTAATTGTAGTAGTAGTAGCAGCTTTTTTTTAAGTAACAACACTGAATAAAGTCTCTATCAAAGAAAGATGTTCAAGTGACTGGAGATAATAAAGAAGGGTTTCAGTCCGTGGGATTTAAAAAATCCACCCAAGAACCTGGTGATGCTCTGACCCACAGTCTGTGAAGTAACCAACTGGAAAAGCCAAACTACACCTCTGCATACAGCAACCCTAATGGTCAGGACTGCACTGATGGCTTCCCACCTTTTAGCCCTTGCTTCCGACTTATGACCAAAAGGGAGAACCAAATAGGCACCCTCTTTCCAGTCAGGTAGGATCCCCTCTTCCAGCGATACAGGAGATAGAAGAAATTATTTAGGCAGATAGGGCAAACCAGTCCTTGGCAGAACCCGAGAAAGCGTTTCTTTCTAACAAAGAGCAGCCTGAAAGATTGAGCTGCAGATATAGATAAGGAAGCTGGAAACACCTGGGGGGAGGCCCACAGCTGCACTGATAAAAAATACTACCTGGGGCCAGACATGCCCACTATGGGGGATTCACCTTTCCTATTTTTTTTTTTTTTTTTTTTTTGGTAACACATGCACAGTAAGAAAGAAATAAGCAACATGGAGTAGCTACCCACCTGTGTAATAAAAGATGGGTATGGGGGTGTCCAGAGATTTGTGCCCTATGCAGATGGCACATCTGGTCCTAACTTTTTTTGCAACCGATGTAGATCAGACACTGCTCCCCACCAGCTCATCTAGAAAACTCTTTGCATTTCACTGTGCATCAGCAACCTATTTTTCCGGGACCCCTCTGTAGCAGAGAGCTATTCTCTCTCTGTCACCTATTAAATTTCCACTCTTAACCTCACCCTTTTTGTGTCCACGCTCTTTATCTCTGTGGCTGTAAGACAATAAACCTTGGGTGTCACCCCAGACAATGAGGCCACTTCACTAGCAGCCACCTCTGGCTTTCTCCAGCAGCTGGCAACCCCATCAGGACTCCTCTTCCCCTTTTCCACCACACAGATTTCCCATTCCTCTCCCTGCCTTTGAGTCTCTGCCAAACACTATTGAGCTGCATGAAAGAACCTTAAATGCATATTACTAACTGAAAGAAACTTAATCTGATAAGGCTGCATACTGTAAGATTCCAACTCTGTCACATTCTGGAAAAGGCAAAACTATGGAGACAGTTAAAAGAGCAGTGGTTGGCAGGGGTTGGGGGAGAGGGGGATGAACAGGCAGAGCACAGGGGATTTGCAGGACTGTGAAACTGCTCTGTATGATATGACAATGGTGGATACAGCATTAGACATCTGTCCAAACCCACAGAATGTACTGAGGACTAAACTGACATTTTTTTCTCTCTTGCCCAAATTCCTATCTAAGGGGCCTGGGGAATCATACCCTGTAAACCATAACATCTCAACAGATGGGCTTTATTTAACCTTATGTATAACACAGCTTACTTTCTTTCCCCCCGACCCTCGTATAACATCATATGACAGATAAAGAAGGAAATAAAAATATTTTATCCCAAAATAGGATTTTTTTTTTTTTTTTGCATATTTTGAAATGGCTCTGCAAATCTGTCGCTTATGGGGAAAATTTGCATCTGTAAAGAATCTCTATAACCATAACTAACTCTTTCCCCTTCCAAGCCCTCCCAATCCTCTAGAGATTAGCTGAAAGTCTAGCACCTTTTAAAAGTCTGAATAGGAAACATTTGCCATCTATTGTCTCTAAAGGCAACCCCCATGAGACTTCGTCTACATGGTAAGAACCTTGGTCTCCACAATCCCTTATCTTGACCCAGATAGTCCTTTCTATTGATTGCAGGTTTTTAGATAATAACTGTTTCAATCAACTTCCAATCAGAAAATCTTTGAATCCACCTATGACCTGGAAGCCTTCCTCCCACCGACCGCCTTCGAGCTGTCCCACCTTTCTGGACTGAATCAACGTACATCTCACATGTACTGATTAATGACTCATGTCTCCTTACAATGTGTAAAACCAAACTGTAACCCAACTGCTTTGGGCACACGTTCTCAGGGCCTCTTGAGACTGTACCTTGGGTCACTCATATGTGGCTCAGAATAAATCTCTTCAAATATTTTACAGCATTTGGCTCTTTTCACTGACAACACACCACCAAGAGTGACCCTAATGTGAACCGCAGATTTTGGGCGATAATGGTATGTTGGTGTGGGTTTAGCAGTAGTAACAAATGTGCCCCACTGATGCGGGACATGGACAGTAGGGCAGGCTGTGTGTGTGTGTTGCCGGGTGGGGGGTGAGGGGTGCATATGAGAGCTCTCTGCACGCTCGGCTCAATTTTGCTGTATAGGTGTAGAAAAAATCTTTCCTCTACCCATCTTAGGTTTATTGCCTTGGCCCCACAAATTTAGACCAATGAAAGCCAAGTTAATAAGAGAAAACAACACATTTATTAATGCCTGTATCACAAATACACATGGGAGAGCTCAGTGATAAGCAATAACTCAAAAAGGCCTTTAGAACTTGGGCTTATTAGCACCTAATGGGAGAGCAATATATTTGTAGAGAAGTAGAAAGACAAAGGAAGGGGACCTTGAGCTTCTTTGGATAACAAGTTGTGGGAAGGTAGATATGTGGGGGGGGAAGCTGACTGATAAGCTTGATTTGGTATGCTTGTGATGTTGATTTTTCTGGTGCCACCTCTGGACTGGTAAGAGCCATCCTGCCCTTCTGGTAGATGGGGGCAGGGCAGAGAGTTTGTCCTGTGTCTGCTTGGTCTCAGTTGTCTTCAGCTCAAAATAATCTTTATGTGAGAGTGGCATATTTTGGGATGGAATATACTAAGTTTCTTCAGCTGTGAATTCAAAACAACTCTTAAAAAGTCAATTAAGAATTATATTCCTATAACATGGTCCTTGCTGGTGGAGCTCAGGACATACCACCCCCAAAATATGACAATACAAAACCAGATATGTGAGCACAAAATATACTTCTTAGGCAAATTCTGATCTTGTTATTCTAAGAAATTGCAGACACAGGAGTAGCTCTGAAAATCTGCCCCTTTGTAAAAGAAATTTTTAACTATAAAATAAATCTACATTAGTGAAGTATCTGTATCAGGAAGAGGGCTGGTTCCAGACAACTTACATCACCCCAGAGACTTTTCTCTGCAGAACAAGACATCTTTTATTCACCAGACATTGCCTCCCCTCACCTTCCCAGAACTTGTGCCCAGCCCCAAGAAGCCCCAAGCCTCTGTTCCTTTCTGTAACTCAGGACACTACCTAAGCTTCATTTATCTGGCCCTTCTC
>NW_022294487.1:0-6556 GCF_002776525.5 Piliocolobus tephrosceles | reverse complement strand
GGAATACTATGCAGCCATAAAAAAGGATGAGTTTGCGTCCTTTGTAGAGACATGGATGCAGCTGGAAACCATCATTCTTAGCAAATTATCACAAGAAGAGAAAACCAAACACCGCATGTTCTCACTCATAGGTGGGAACTGAACAATGAGCTCACTTGGACTCGGGAAGGGGAACATCACACACTGGGGCCTATCATGTGGAGGGGGGAGGGGGGAGGGATTGCATTGGGGAGTTATACCTGATATAAATGATGAATTGATGAGTGCTGACGAGTTGATGGGTGCAGCACACCAACATGGCACATGTATACATATGTAACCTGCACGTTATGCACATGTACCCTAGAACTTAAAGTATAATAAAAAAAAAGAATATCATGAAAAGAAATACTCTCAAAGAGAAACCAGAAGGAAGCTTTCTGTGAAACTGCTCTGTGTCACGTGAATTCCACTCACACAGTTAAGCTTCTCTTTTCATTGAGCAGTATAACAACACTGTTTTTGATTAGACTGCACGAGGATATTCAGGAGCGCTTTGAGACTGATTGAGAGAAAAGAAAAGTCTTCAGATAGAAGCTGAAGAGAAGATTTCTGGGGAGCTGCTTTGTGACATGTGCATTCCACTCACAGAAATATACCTTTCTTCTCCTAGAGGATTCTGGAATCCCTTTTGGAGAAGGAGCTACCAAGAGACATTCAGGAGTATAAGTAGGACTTTCGTGAAAAAAGAAATATCCACAGGCAAAAACTAGAAAGAAGATTTCTGAGAAAATGCTTTGTGTTAGATATATTTAATCATCTCGCATAGTTAAAACTTTTCTGATATCACACAGTTTTGGAAACTCCCTCATGGTTGGATGCACAAAGGGACATTCGGGAGCACATTCAGGCCTACGGTGAAAGAGGAGATATCCTCAGATAAAAACTGGATAGAAGCTTTCTGAGAAATGACTTTGTGATGTATGCATTCCACTAAGGGAGTTATACCTCTTTTCTCACAGGCAGTGTTTCAACACTGTTCCTGGGAAACCGAAAAAGTGATATTTTGGAGAGCATTGAGGACTATGGCGAAGAGTGAAATATAGTGAAATAAAATCTAGGAAGAAGTGTTCCAAAAATCTGCTCTCTGATATGTGCATTCACTTGACAGAGTTAATGCTTACTCTATGTTGCCCAGTTTCAAAACTCTGTGATACCGAAAAAATGATATTACGGAGCGTATTGAGGACTACGGCGAATAGTGAAATATACTGAAATAAAATCGAGGAAGAAGCATTCCAAGAATCCGCTCTCTGATATGTGCTTTCATTTCTCAGAGATAATGCTTATTCTCTTTTGCCAAGCTTTGAAACTCTGTCTTTCAAGAATCTGTGAATGGATATTTACTGATGCGTGGAAGCTTGTGGTGAGCAACAAACATCTTCGGATGAAAGCTGCAGAGAAAAATTCTGAGCCACGGATTTGAGATGTGTGCATTTGTCTCAAAGAGTTAAATCATTCTTTGGATTGAGCAGCTTGAAATCACTGTTTTTGTAGCATCTGAGGAAGGACATTAGGGACCGAAACTTAGAATATGGGGAAAGAAATATCCTCAGGTAAAATTCAAAAGGAAGCCTTCTGTGAAACTGCTCTGTGTCGCCATCATTCCTCTTGCTCAGTTAAGCCTGATTTTTCATTGAGCAGTTTTCTAACCCTGTGCATGTTTAGCTTCTGATGGGATATTCGAGAGCTCTTTGAGGCTTATGGTGAAAAAGAATATGTGTTCAGACTGAAACTTGAGAAGAGCTTTCCGAGGAACTGCTTTGTGATGTGTGCATTGAACTGACAGTGTATACTCCCTTCTCATACAGCGTCAGATAAACCCTTTTGGAGAAACAGGTACCAAGTGATATGCGGGAGCATGTTGATGCTGATGTTCAAAAGGGAAATAGCCTCAGACACTAGCTAGAAAGAAGCTTTCTAGGACACTACTCTGTGATAAGTGTAATCATCTCACATAGATAAAGCTTTCTTCACATTATGCAGCTTGGAAACTCTTATGGACGAATCCACGAATTGATATTCGGGAGCACATTCAGGACTATGGTGAAAAAGGAAATATCTTCAGAAAAAACTGGAAAGAAGCTTTCTGTGAAACTGCTTTTTGCTATGTTTATTCAACATAGATGAAGCTTTCTTTACATTACGCAGCTTGGAAACTCCGTGATGGATGGATCCACGAAGGGATAGTTGGGATCACTTTCAGGCCTATGGCGAAATAGGAAATATAGTCAGGTAAAAACTGGAAAGAAGCTTTCTGAGAAACTGCTTGGTGATGTGAGCATTCCACTCAGGGAGTTGTAATTTTCTTCTCATAAGACACAGTTTGAACAGTGTTCCTGTAAAACCAAAAGAGTGATATTTGGAGCACATTGAAGACTATGGCAAAAAGTGAAATGTCGTCCAAGAAAAACAGAAGGGAGAGGTGAAACTCTTCGTGATGAATTCACACATCAGAAAGCAGTTTCTCAGAAAGCTTCTTTCTAGTTATTATCTGAGGATATTTCCTTTTTCACCATAGGCCTCAATGAACTCCCAAATATCACTTTGCAGATTCCACGACAACAGTGTTAGCAAACTACCTCTTGAAGACTAGGTTGTAACTCTGTGAGATGGATTCACATATCACAAATAGGTTTCTCACAAAGCTCCTTTCTAGTATTTATTTGAAGATATTTCCTTTGTCACCGTAAGCTTCATCGCCCTAAGAAATATCCCAATGTAGATTTCAAGAAAACACTGCTAGCAAACGGATCCATGGAAAGGAGACTGTAACACTGTGAGTTGCATTCACATGTTACAATGCAGTTTCTCAGAACTCTTCTTTCCAGTTTTTATCTGAGGATATTTCCTTTTTCACCATGCCTCTCCATAGGCTCCCAAATATCACTTTCTAGTTTTTATCTGAGAATATTTCCTTTGTCACCATAAGCCTCATTGCACTAAGAACTGTCCCACTGCAGATATCAAGAAAACTGTTAGCAAACTGATCCCTGAAGAGAAAAGTGTCACTGTGTGAGTTGCATTCTCACATCGCAATGCAGTTTTTCTGAACACTTCTTTCCAGTTTTTATCAGAGGATATTTACTTTTTCACCATAGGCCTCCATGGGTTCCCGAATGTCACTTTGCCAATTCCATGAGAACAGTCTTAGCAAATGGCATCATGAGGAGAAATGTGTAACTATGAGAGATGAATTCACACATTACAAAGAAGTTTCTCAGAAAGTTTCTTTCCCATTTTTATCCGAGGATATTTCCTTTTGCCCTATAGTCTGCAATGGAATCCGAAATATCAGTTCTGAGATCCACAAAAGCAGGGCTAGCCGACGGCTCCACGAAATACCGGGGTATCTCAGTGAGTTTAATTGACACAGAAGAAAGCAGTTTCTCTGAAAGCCTCTTTCTTTTTTGAGCTGAGGTTATTTGTGGTCCTAGAGCGCCACCGTGTGTCTTATTTGAGAATCTGCGAAAACACTGTTAGCAAGCTTCTCAGTGAAAACGATGATGTAACTCTGTGAGCTGAACTCACCCACAAGCAAGAAGTTTCTGAGAGGACTTCTCTCCAGATTTGTCTGAAAATATTTCATTATTCACCATGGGATTCAACGATACCCAACATATCACTTCTGAAATTTCACAAAACCACTGCTAGCAATCTCCTCCACGGAAGAGTGGTGTAACACTATGAAATGAATTCACACATCACAGAGCAGTTTCTCAGATAATTTCATTCCGGTTTTTCTCGGAGGATATTTCCTTTGTACTTCTACTCTTCAAACCCATCGGAAATATCATTTCTCAGAATCCACAAAAAAGCTGCTATCTGAGGATATTACCTTTCTCACTGTAAGCGGCATAGCTCTAAGAAGTATCTCATTGCAGATTTCAAGAAAACTGTGTTAGCAAACTGATCCTGGAAGAGAAAAGGTTAACTGTGAGTTTCATTCACATATCGCAGTGCAGTTTCTCTGAACGCCTCTTTCCAGTTTTTATCAGAGGATATTTCCTTTTTCACCTTAGCCCTCAATGAGCTCCCAAATATCACTTTGCAGAATCCACCAAAACAGTGTTAACAAACTGCTACTAGAATGGAAAGGTGAAACTTTGCATGATGAATTCACACATCAGAAAGCATTTTCTCAGAAAGCTTCTTTCTAGTTATTATCTGAGAATATTTCCTTTTTCACCATACGCTTCCATGTGCTCCCAAATATCACTTTGCACATTCCACGACAACAGTGTTAGCAAACGGCCTCATGAAGACTAGGTTGTAACTCTCTGAGATTAATTCACATTTCACAACTAGGTTTCTCAGAAAGCTCCTTTCTAGTTTTTATTAGAGGATATTTCCTTTGTCACTGTAAGCATTGCGCCAAGAAATATCCCAATGAAGATTTCAAGAAAAACTGTTAGCAAACAGATCCATGGAAAGGCAAGTGTAACTCTGTGAGTTGCACTCACATGTCACAATGCAGTCTCTCAGAACGGTTCTTTCCAGTTTTTATCTGAGGATATTTCCTTTTTCTCCACCGGCCTCAATGCATTCCCAAATATCACTTTGCAGATTCAACGACAACGGTATTAGGAAAATGTTTCAAGAGGTGTAGGCTGTAACACTGTGAGATGAATTCACATATCAAAAAGAAGTTTCTCACAAAGCTTCTATCAAGATTTTAATTGAGGATATTTCCTCTATCAGTGTAGGCCTCAATGCTATCCAATGTAGCCCTTCTCAGGTTCCTCAAAGGCAGTCTTATTCGATTGCTCCATGAAAGGGAAGTGTAACTCTCTGAGATGTATTCACACATCACAAAGAAGTTTCTGAGAAAGCTTCTTTCACGTTTTTATCTGAGGATATATCCTATCTCACTGTAAGCTGCATAGCGGGAAGAAGTATCCCATTGCAGATTTCAAGAAAACTGTGTTAGCAAACTGATCCCTGAAGAGAAAAGGATAACTGTGTGAGTTACATTCACACATGGCAATGCAGTTTCTCTGAACGCCTCTTGCCAGTTTTAATCAGAGGATATTCCCTTTTTCACCATAGCCCTCAATGAGCTCCCAAATATCAGTTTGCAGAATCCACGAAAAGAGTGTTAGCAAACTGCTGCTAGAAGGGAAAGGTGAAACTGCGTGAGGAATTCACACATCAGAAAGCATTTTCTCAGGAAGCTTCTTTCTAGTTATTATCTGAGGATATTTCCTTTTTCAGCATAGGCCTCAATGCGCTCCCAAATATCACTTTGCAGATTCCAGCACAACAGTGTTAGGAAACTGCCTCATGAATACTAGGTTGTAACTCTGTGAGATGAATTCACATATCACAAATAGGTTTCTCAGAAAGCTCCTTTCTAGTTTTTATTTGAGAATATTTCCTTTGTCACCGTAAGCTTCACTGCGTTTAGGAATATCCCAATGTAGATTTCAAGAAAACACTGTTAGCAAACGGATCCATGTAAAGGAAAGTGTAACTCTGTGAGTTGCATTCACATGTCACAATGCAGATTCTCACAGCGCTTCTTTCCAGTTTTTATCTGTGGATATTTCCTTTTTCACCATAGGCCTCAATGCGTTCCCAAATATCACTTTGCAGATTCCACGAAAACGGTGTTAGCAAACTGCTTCATGAGGTCTAGGTTGTAACTCTGAGAGATCAATTCACATACCACAAAGAAGTTTCTCACAAACCTTCTATCAATGTTTTAATTGAAGATATTTCCTCTATCAGCGTAGGCCTCAATGTGATTTAAGTTACCCTTCTCAGGTTCCTCAAAGGCAGTCTTATTAGACTGCTCCATCAAATGGAAGTGAAACTCTGTGAGATGAATTCACACATCACAAAGAAGTTTCTGAGAAAGCATCTTTTTAGATTTTTCTGGGGATATTTCCTTTGTCAACATACGCTTCATTGCGCTAAAAAGTATCTTATTGCAGATTTCATGAAAACTGTGTTAGCAAACTGATCCCTGAAGAGAAAAGTGTAACTGTGTGAGTTGCATTCACACATCACAATGCAGTTTCTCTGAATGCTTCTTTCCAGTATTTATCAGAGAATATTTCCTTTTTCAATATAGCCCTCAATGAGCTCTCAAATGTCACTTTGCAAAATCCACGAAAAGAGTGTTAGGAAACTGCTACCAGAAGGGAAAGGTGAAACTCTGTGTGATGAATTCACACATCAGAAAGTAATTTCTCAGAAAGCGTCTTTCTAGTTTTTATCTGAGGATATTTCCTTTTTCACCATAGGCCTCATTGTGCTCCCAAATATCACTTTGCAGATTCCACGACAAGAGGGTTAGCAAACTGCCTCATGAAAAGGAAGTTGTATTTTTTCATGTGTCTGTTGGCTGTATGAATGTCTTCTTTTGAGAAATGTCTGTTCATATCCTTTCCCCACTTTTGGATGGGGTTGTTTGTTTTTTTCTTGTATATTTGTTTGAGTTCTTTGTAGATTCTGGAAATGAGCCCTTTGTCAGATGAGTAGATTGCAAAAATTTTCTCCCATTCTGTAGGTT
>NW_022294486.1:0-2979 GCF_002776525.5 Piliocolobus tephrosceles | reverse complement strand
ACAGAAATACAAACTACCATCAGAGAATACTATAAACACCTCTAACCAAATCAACTAGAAAATCGAGAAGAAATGGATAATTTCCTGGACACTTACACTCTCCCAAGACTAAACCAGGAAGAAGTTGAATCCCTGAATAGACCAATAGCAGGCTCTGAAATTGAGGCAACAATTAATAGCCTACCCACCAAAAAAAGCCCAGGACCAGATGGATTCACAGCTGAATTCTACCAGAGGTACAAGGAGGAGCTGGTACCATTCCTTCTGAAACTATTCCAATCAATAGAAAAAGAGGGAATCCTCCCTAACTCATTTTATGAGGCCAACATCATCCTGATTCCAAAGCCTGGCAGAGACACACCAAAAAAAGAGAATTTTAGACCAATCTCCCTGATGAACATCGATGCAAAAATCCTTAATAAAATACTGGCAAACCAGATTCAGCAGCACATCAAAAATCTTATCCACCATGATCAAGTGGGCTTCATCCCTCGGATGCAAGGCTGGTTCAACATTTGCAAATCAATAAACGTAATCCAGCATATAAACAGAACCAAAGACAAGAACCACATGATTATCTCAATAGATGCAGAAAAGGCTTTTGACAAAATTCAACAGCCCTTCACGCTAAAAACGCTCAACAAATTCGGTACTCAGGGAACGTACCTCAAAATAATAAGAGCTATTTATGACAAACCCACAGCCAATATCATACTGAATGGGCAAAAACTGGAAAAATTCCCTTTGAAATCTGGCACAAGACAGGGATGCCCTCTCTCACCACTCCTATTCAACATAGTGTTGGAAGTTCTGGCTAGGGAAATCAGGCAAGAGAAAGAAATCAAGGGTATTCAGTTACGAAAAGAAGAAGTCAAATTGTCCCTGTTTGCAGATGACATGATTGTATACTTAGAAAACCCCATCGTCTCAGCCCAAAACCTTCTTAAGCTGATAAGCAACTTCAGCAAAGTCTCAGGATACAAACTTAATGTGCAAAAATCACAAGCATTCTTATACACCAGTAACAGACAAACAGAGAGCCAAATCAGGAATGAACTTCCATTCACAATTGCTTCAAAGAGAATAAAATATCTAGGAATCCAACTTACAAGGGATGTAAAGGACCTCTTCAAGGGAAATACAAACCACTGCTCAGTGAAATCAAAGAGGACACAAACAAATGGAAGAACATACCATGCTCATGGATAGCAAGAATCAATATCATGAAAATGGCCATACTGCTCAAGGTTATTTATAGATTCAATGCCATCCCCATCAAGCTACCAATGAGTTTCTTCACCGAATTGGAAAAAACTGCTTTAAAGTTCATATGGAACCAAAAAAGAGCCCGCATTGCCAAGACAATCCTAAGTCAAAAGGACAAAGCCGGAGGCGTCACGCTACCTGACTTCAAACTATACTACAAGGCTACAGTAACCAAAACAGCAAGGTACTGGTACCAGAACAGAGATATAGACCAATGGAACAGAACGGAGCCCTCAGAAATATTGCCACACATCTACAACCACCTGATCTTAGACAAACCTGACAAAAACAAGAAATGGGGAAAGGATTCCCTATTAAATAAATGGTGCTGGGAAAATTGGCTAGCCATAAGTAGAAAGCTGAAACTGGATCCTTTCCTTACTCCTTATACGAAGATCAATTCAAGATGGATTAGAGACTTAAATGTTAGACCTAATACCATAAAAACCCTACAAGAAAATCTAGGTAGTTACAGAGTTACATGTTTCTCTTCAGTCATCAGTTTCGTAACACAGTTTTCCGGAAATCTGCAATGGGATATTTCTCAAGATTGCTTTCTGATGTGTGACTTCATCACACAGAGTTTCACCCTTCCCTTCTTGGAAAAGTTTGCTAACACTGTTGTCGTGAATTCTGCATGTGATATTTTGGAGCTCATTGTGGTCTACGGTGAGAAAGTATATATCCTCAGAGAGAAACTGGAAAGAAGCCTTCTGAGAAACCGCATTGCGATGTGTGAATGCAACTCACAGAGTTACATGTTTCTCTTCAGTCATCAGTTTGCCAACAGTTTTCTCTAAACATGCAATAGGATATTTCTCAGCGCAATGAAGCTTATGGTGGCAAAGGAAATCTCCTCAGATAAAAACTAGAAAGAAGCTTCCATAGAAACTTCTTGCTGATGGGTGAATTCATCTCACAGAATTACACTTATATTTCATGGAGCAGGCCATTACCACTGTCTTTGAAGAAACTAAGAAAGGTTACTTTGGATCGCATGGAGGCATATGCTGATAAAGGAAATATCCTCAGTTAAACAGGAAAGAGAATATTTATGAGAAATTTCTTTGTGATCTGTGAATTCATCTCACAGTGTTACAACACATTCAGCAGGAAGCAGTTTGCTAACACTCTTTTCGTGGAATCTGTAAAGTGATATTTGGGAGCCAATTCGGGCCCACTGTGAAAAAGGAACAATCCTCACATAACAACTAGAGAATTCTTTTCTGAGAATTTGCTTCCTGATGTGTGACTTCATCACGCAGAGTTCCACCCTTCCCTTCTTGGAACAGTTTGCTAAAACTGTTGCCGTGGATTCTGCAATGTGATATTTGGGAGCTCATGGAGGGCCATGGTGAGAAAAGATATATCCTCTGACAGAAGCGGGAAAAAAGCCATCTGAGAAACTGCATTGCGATGTGTGAATGCAACTCACAGAGTTACATGTTTCTCTTCAGTCATCAGTTTGCTAACACAGTTTCTGGAAATGTGCAATGAGATATTTCTCAGTGCAATGAAGCTTATGATGACAAAGGAAATCTCCTCAGATGAAAACTAGAAAGAGGCTTCCTTAGAAACTTCTTGTTGACGGGTTAATTCATCTCACAGATTTACACTGATATTTCATGGAGCTGGCCATTAACACTGTCTTTGAAGAAACTAAGACAGGTTACTTTGGATCGCATGGAGGTCGGCGCTGATAAAGGAAATATC
>NW_022294485.1:0-2749 GCF_002776525.5 Piliocolobus tephrosceles | reverse complement strand
ACAGTGCAATCAAACTAGAACTCAGGACTAAGAAACTCAATCAAAACCGCTCAACTACATGGAAACTGAACAACCTGCTCCTGAATGACTACTGGGTACATAACGAAATGAAAGCAGAAATAAAGATGTTCTTT
This sequence comes from Piliocolobus tephrosceles, assembly GCF_002776525.5. NCBI lineage: Eukaryota > Metazoa > Chordata > Mammalia > Primates > Cercopithecidae > Piliocolobus > Piliocolobus tephrosceles. The sequence continues at coordinate 2,615 of NW_022294485.1, read as the reverse complement.
GAATCCAATGAGAACAAAGATACAACATACCAGAATCTCTGGGACACATTTAAAGCAGTGTGTAGAGGGAAATTTATAGCACTAAGTGCCCACAAGAGAAAGCAGGAAAGATCTAAAATTGACACTCTAACATCACAATTAAAAGAACTAGAGAGGCAAGAGCAAACACATTCAAAAGCTAGCAGAAGGCAAGAAATAACTAAGATCAGAGCAGAACTGAAGGAGATAGAGACACAAAAAACCCTCCAAAAAATCAATGAATCCAGGAGTTGGTTTTTTGAAAAGATCAACAAAATTGACAGACCGCTAGCAAGGCTAATAAAGAAGAAAAGAGAGAGGAATCAAATAGACGCAATAAAAAATGATCAAGGGGATATCACCACCGACCCCACACAAATCCAACCTACCATCAGAAAATACTATAAACACCTCTACGCAAATCAACTAGAAAATCTAGAAGAAATGGATAATTTCCTGGACACGTACACTCTCCCAAGACTAATCCAGGAAGAAGTGGAATCCCTGAATAGACCAATAGCAGACTCTGAAATTGAGGCAACAATTAATAGCCTACCCACCAAAAAAGGCTCAGGACCAGATGGATTCACAGCTGAATTCTACCATAGTTACAAGGAGGAGCTGGCACCATTCCTTCTGAAACTATTCCAATCAATAGAAAAAGAGGTAATCCTCCCTAACTCATTTTATGAGGCCAACATCATCCTGATACCAAAGCCTGGCAGAGACAAAACAAAAAAAGAGAATTTTGGAACAATATCCCTGATGAACATCGATGCAAAAATCCTCAATAAAATACTGGCAAACCGGATTCAGCAGCACATTAAAAACCTTATCCACCATGATCAAGTGGGCTTCATCCCTGGGATGCAAGGCTGGTTCAACATTCGCAAATCAATCAACGTAATCCAGCATATCAACAGAACCAAAGTCAAGAACCACATGATTATCTCAATAGATGCAGAAAAGGCTTTTGACAAAATTCAACAGCCCTTCATGCTAAAAACGCTCAATAAATTCGGTATTGATGGAACGTACCTCAAAATAATAAGAGCTATTTATGACAAACCCACAGCTAATATCATACTGAATGTGCAAAAACTGGTAAAGTTCCCTTTGAAAACTGGCACAAGACAGGGATGCCCTCTCTCACCACTCCTATTCAACATAGTGTTGGAAGTTCTGGCTAGGGCAATCAGGCAAGAGAAAGAAATCAAGGGTATTCAGTTAGGAAAAGAAGAAGTCAAATTGTCCCTGTTTGCAGATGACATGATTGTGTATTTAGAAAACCCCATTGTCTCAGCCCAAAATCTTCTTAAGCTGATAAGCAACTTCAGCAAAGTCTCAGGATACAAAATTAATGTGCAAAAATCACAAGCATTCTTATACACCAGTAACAGACAAGCAGAGAGCCAAATCAGGAATGAACTTCCATTCACAATTGCTTCAAAGAGAATAAAATACCTAGGAATCCAACTTACAAGGGATGTAAAGGACCTCTTCAAGGAGAACTACAAACCACTGCTCAGTGAAATCAAAGAGGACACAAACAAATGGAAGAACATACCATGCTCATGGATAGGAAGAATCAATATCGTGAAAATGGCTATACTGCCCAAGGTTATTTATAGATGCAATGCCATCCCCATCAAGCTACCAATTAGTTTCTTCACCGAATTGGAAAAAACTGCTTTAAAGTTCATATGGAACCAAAAAAGAGCCCGCATTGCCAAGACAATCCTAAGTCAAAAGGACAAAGCCTGAGGCATCACGCTACCTGACTTCAAACTATACTACAAGGCTACAGTAACCAAAACAGCATGGTACTGGTACCAAAACAGAAATATAGACCAATGGAACAGAACAGAGCCTTCAGAAATAATGCCACACATCTACAACCATCTGATCTCTGACAAACCTGATAAAAACAAGAAATGGGGAAAGGATTCCCTATTTAATAAATGGTGCTGGGAAAATTGGCTTGCCATAAGTACAAAGCTGAAACTGGATCCTTTCCTTACTCCTTATACGAAGATTAATTCAAGATGGATTAGAGACTCAAATGTTAGTCCTAATACCATAAAAACCCTAGAAGAAAATCTAGGTAGTACCATTCAGGACATAGGCATGGGCAAGGACTTCATGTCTAAAACACCAAAAGCAACGGCAGCAAAAGCCAAAATTGACAAATGGGATCTCATTAAACTAAAGAGCTTCTGCACAGCAAAAGAAACTACCATCAGAGTGAACAGGCAACCTACAGAATGGGAGAAAATTTTTGCAATCTACTCATCTGACAAAGGGCTAATTTCCAGAATCTACAAAGAACTCAAACAAATATACAAGAAAAAAACAAACAACCCCATCCAAAAGTGGGGAAAGGATATGAACAGACATTTCTCAAAAGAAGACATTCATACAGCCAACAGACACATGAAAAAATGCTCATCATCACTCGCCATCAGAGAAATGCAAATCAAAACCACAATGAGATACCATCTCACACCAGTTAGAATGGCAATCATTAAAAAATCAGGAAACAACAGGTGTTGGAGAGGATGTGGAGAAATAGGAACACTTTTACACTGTTGGTGGGA
>NW_022294484.1:0-1370 GCF_002776525.5 Piliocolobus tephrosceles | reverse complement strand
ATTAATGGGACTAAGGCTTTTATAAAAGAGGCTTCTTGAAGTGTTCATCTGACTTGCTAGCTTGATCTTCAGGTCTAGTTTCTCTTTCTTCTAAGTAAGGATGCAGCAAGAAGGCTTCACTAGATGCCAGCACCTTCATCTTGGGATTCCTAGACTCCAAAACTGTGAGAAAGAAATGTCAGTTCTTTACAGATTACTCGGTCTCAGGTATTTTGTTGTATCAGCACAAAATAGACTAAAACAGTTCTGAATTGTATTTTGTTGTATGAGTATACCTTAGTTTGCTTATCCATGTACCTACTGAAGGATGTGTTAAGCCATTCTTGCATTGCTATAAAGAAACACCTGGGATGGGCACGGTGGCTCACACCTGTAATCCCAGCACTTTGGGAGGCCTAGGTGGGTGGATCACGAGGTCAGGAGATCAGGACGATCCTGGCTAACACGGTGAAACCCCATCTGTACTAAAAGTACAAAAATACTAGCTGGGCATGGTGGCGGGCACCTGTAGTCCCAGCTAATTGGGAGGCTGAGGCAGGAGAATCACTTTAACCCAGGAGGCAGAGTTTGCAGTGAGCCAAGATCATGCCACTGTACTCCAGCCTGGGTGACAGAGTGAGACTCTGTCTCAAAAGAAAAGAAACACCTGAGGCTAGGTAAAAAATACTTAGTTGGCGAATGGTTCTGTGGGCTTTACAGGAAGCATGATGGTGGCATCTGCCTCTAGTGAGGCCTCAGGAAGCTTACAATCATGACAGCAGTCAAGAGAGAGCCAGCATGTCAACATGGTAAGCACAAAAGCAAGAGAGTGGTGTGAGGAGTTGGCAAACATTTACACAACCAGATCTTGTGTTAATGAACTGACAAAAACGCACTTACACATACGGGGATGGTGCTAAACCATTCATTGGAGATGCACCCCCTTAATGGAATGACCTCCCACCAGGCCCCGATTCCAACATTGGGAATCACATTTCAACACGAGATTTGGAAGGGACAAACCTCCCCAGCATATAAAAAGACATCTTGTTTGTTCCCAGTGTTTGGTAATTATAAAGAAATCCATTACAAACATTCATACATAGTCATTTGTGTACATATATCTTAAAATTAATTGGGTGAAAACCTAACAGCAAGACTTCTGGGGTGGTATGGTGAGACTATATCTTGTTACATAAAAAACTCCCAAACTGTCTTCAAAAGTGGCTATACCATGTTGCATTTTTTGCCAACAATAGATGAGTTTCTGCTGCTGGGCATCTTCACCAGAAGTCAATATTGCCAGGGTTGTTAGATTTTCATCCAGACTACAGAGATAGCAAGAAACAGAAAACAAGAAAACATGGAATAAATAGAAACAGTACAGATAT
>NW_022294483.1:0-2847 GCF_002776525.5 Piliocolobus tephrosceles | reverse complement strand
GGAAAGATCTAAAATTGACACTCTAACATCACAATTAAAAGAACTAGAGAGGCAAGAGCAAACACATTCAAAAGCTAGCAGAAGGCAAGAAATAACTAAGATCAGAGCAGAACTGAAGGAGATAGAGACACAAAAAACCCTCCAAAAAATCAATGAAGCCAGGTGTTGGTTTTTTGAAAAAATCAACAAAATTGACAGACCGCTAACAAGACTAATAAAGAAGAAAAGAGAGAGGAATCAAATAGATGCAATAAAAAATGATAAAGGGGATATCACCACCAACCCCACAGAAATACAAACTACCATCAGAGAATACTATAAACACCTCTACACAAATCAACTAGAAAATCTAGAAGAAATGGATAATTTCCTGGACACTTACACTCTTCCAAGACTAAACCAGGAAGAAGTTGAATCCCTAAATAGACCAATAGCAGGCTCTGAAATTGAGGCAATAATTAATAGCCTACCCACCAAAAAACGTCCAGGACCAGATGGACTCACACCTGAATTCTACCAGAGGTACAAGGAGGGGCTGGTACTATTCCTTCTGAAACTATTCCAATCAATACAAAAAGAGAGAATCCTCCCTAACTCATTTTATGAGGCCAACATTATACTGTCACCAAAGCCTGGCAGAGACACAACAAAAAAAGAGAGTTTTAGATCAATATCCCTGATGAACATCGATGCAAAAATCCTCAATAAAATACTGGCAAACCAGATTCAGTAGCACATCAAAAAGCTTATCCACCATGATCAAGTGGGCTTCATCCCTGGGATGCAAGGCTGGTTCAACATTCGCAAATCAATCAACGTAATCCAGCATATCAACAGAACCAAAGACAAGAACCACATGATTATCGCAATAGATGCAGAAAAGACTTTTGACAAAATTCAACAGCCCTTCATGCTAAAAACGCTCAATAAATTCGGTAGTGATGGAACGTACCTCAATATAATAAGAACTATTTATGACAAACCCACAGCTAATATCATACTGAATGGGCAAAAACTGGAAAAATTCCCTTTGAAAACTGGCACAAGACAGGGATGCCCTCTCTCACCACTCCTATTCAACATAGTGTTGGAAGTTCTGGCTAGGGCAATCAGGCAAGAGAAAGAAATCAAGGGTATTCAGTTAGGAAAAGAAGAAGTCAAATTGTCCCTGTTTGCAGATGACATGATTGTATATTTAGAAAACCCCATTGTCTCAGCCCAAAATCTCCTTAAGCTGATAAGCAACTTCAGCAAAGTCTCAGGATACAAAATTAATGTGCAAAAATCACAAGCATTCTTATACACCAGTAACAGAGAAACAGAGAGCCAAATCATGAATGAACTTCCATTCACAATCGCTTCAAAGAGAATAAAATACCTAGGAATCCAACTTACAAGGGATGTAAAGGACCTCTTCAAGAAGAACTACAAACCACTGCTCAGTGAAATCAAAAAGGACACAAAAAATGAAAGAACATACCATGCTCATGAATAGGAAGAATCAATATCATGAAAATGGCCATACTGCCCAAGGTTATTTATAGATTCAATGCCATCCCCATCAAGCTACCAATGAGTTTCTTCTCAGAATTGGAAAAAAGTGCTTTAAAGTTCATGTGGAATGAAAAAAGGGCCCGCATGGCCAAGACAATCCTAAGTCAAAAGAACAAAGCTGGAGACATCACGCTTCCTGACTTCAAACTATACTACAAGGCTACAGTCACCAAAACAGCATGGTACTGGTACCAAAACAGAGATATAGACCAATGGAACAGAACAGAGTCCTCAGAAATAATACCACACATCTACAGACATCTGATCTTTGACAAACCTGAGAGAAACAAGAAATGGGGAAAGGATTCCCTATTTAATAAATAATGCTGGGACAATTGGCTACCCGTAAGTAGAAAGCTGAAACTGGATCCTTTCCTTACTCCTTATACGAAAATTAATTCAAGATGGATTAGAGACTTAAATGTTAGACCTAATACCATAAAAACCCTAGAAGAAAACCTAGGTAGTACCATTCAGGACATAGGCATGGGCAAGGACTTCATGTCTAAAACACCAAAAGCAACGGCAGCAAAAGCCAAAATTGACAAATGGGATCTAATTAAACTAAAGAGCTTCTGCACAGCAAAAGAAACTACCATCAGAGTGAACAGGCAACCTACAGAATGGGAGAACATTTTTGCAATCTACTCATCTGACAAAGGGCTGATATCCAGAACCTACAAAGAACTCAAACAAATTTACAAAAAAAAAAACAAACAAACAACCCCATCAAAAAGTGGGGAAAGGATATGAACAGACATTTCTCAAAAGAATACATTCATACAGCCAATGGACACATGAAAAAATGCTCATCATCACTGGCCATCAGAGAAATGCAAATCAAAACCACAATGAGATACCATCTCACACCAGTTAGAATGGCAATCATTAAAAAGTCAGGAAACAACAAGTGCTGGAGAGGATGTGGAGAAATAGGAACACTTTTACACTGTTGGTGGGATTGTAAACTAGTTCAACCATTATGGAAAACAGTATGGCAATTCCTCAAGGATCTAGAACTAGATGTACCATATGATCCAGCCATCCTACTACTGGGTATATACCCAAAGGATTATAAATCATGCTGCTATTAAGACACATGCACACGTATGTTTATTGCGGCACTATTCACAATAGCAAAGACTTGGAATCAACCCAAATGTCCATCAGTGACAGACTGGATTAAGAAAATGTGGCACATCTACACCATGGAATACTATGCAGCCATAAAAAAGGATGAGTTTTTGTCCTTTGTAGGGACATGGATGCAGCTGGAAACCATCATTCTTAGCA
>NW_022294480.1:0-7476 GCF_002776525.5 Piliocolobus tephrosceles | reverse complement strand
GCCCTCTCTCACCACTCCTATTCAACATAGTGTTGGAAGTTCTGGCTGGGGCAATCAGGCAAGAGAAAGAAATAAAGTGTATTCAGTTAGGAAAAGTTCTTTTAACCTAAGAAATGACAGGAGGATATGGCCAGTATATAATTTCTTAAAAATTTGCCTTTGGTTTCCATAGTAGGAATGTCAGTAGTACTACCTAAATATGGGAGTTCATATAATAACTTGTAAGGGAACAATCCCAAGTCTTTTCTTGGGGCTATCCTAATCTTAAGGAGTGCTATTGGGAGACATTTGGTCCAAGGCATTTTAGTTTCTAAGCTTAGTTTTGTAATACGCTTTTTGAGAGTTGGATTTATTCTTTTGACTTTTCCAGAGGAAGGGGGATGCCAAGGGGAGTGGTAATTCCATCTAATGTGTAAACTTTTCATAATTCCCCTTAGCAGACTTGAGGCAAAATGGTTCCCATTGTCTGAATCAATATTTTCTACCAGGCCAAATCTGGGTGTAATTTGTTCTAAGATCATTTTGACTATATTCCTGGTGGTGGCAGTTAGGAGGGGGAAGACTTCCACCCAGCCAGAGAGGTGGTCTATCATTACCAGTAGATATTTTAGTCTGCCTATTTTGGGCATTTCTGTAAAATCTACTTGAATGCTTTGAAATGGCCTTAACCCAGGAGGTCTCCCTCCAGTAGTCTGTTTTCTAACTACCTTTTTGTTTATTCTCTGGCAGGTGCCACAAGCCCACACACTTGCTTAGCAAGAGTATAAATCCCTATACAGCCATAATTCTTGAGTATTGCATTACACATGGCCTGGGGACCTCAATGACTTCCTTTACGCAGTATGGACATCAGTTCTCTCATTATGGGTTTTCTTACCATTTCTCTCCCATCAGGGAGCACTCACTTCCCCTCTTCAGTTTGAATGGCCCCTGTCTTTTCCAGCTATTCCTCCTCCTCTTTAGAAAATTGGGGTTTTAATACCACCTTAGGGATATCTGGGATTAGGCTAAGCAGCCTAACTTCTTCCTCCAGGGAGGCTTGCTTGGCAGCTTCATCTTCAAGCCTGTTCCCACAGCTTCTATAGTGTTTCTTTCTGACGGCCATTTACATGAACTATGGCTATCTATGTTGGAAGCAGGAGGCTTTCTAAAACGTGTTTGACCAGCTCCCCATGTACCAATTCTTTTCCCCTGCTACTTATTTATGCCCTGCTTTGTCCAGATCTTTCCAAAGGTGTGTACTACTACATAGGCATATTTGAAATTAGTATATATAATGCCTTCTTTGCCTTTTAGGAGATTTAGGGCCTTGTTAAGAGCATATAATTCACAGGTTTGGGCTGACCAGTTATTGGGTAATTCACTTTTTTCACATAAGGATTGTTTGTTTTTATTAATGACAGCATAGCTATTGTGTCTTTTACCATCTATTACTTGGGATGACCCATTCACAAGCAGCCTTATCCCATTACGTAGTGGAGTTTCTTTAAGGTTTGGTTTAATTTTAGTTTCATATTCTATGATACTTAAACAGTTGTGATTTGATGCCTTCTCATCCTCCCCTTCTTTCCATAAGAAACTGGCTGGATTTAGGTTAGGAACCTGCCCAGAACCCACTGACCCCAGGAGGAACTTAGGAAGGCAAGGGACTGATCAGCTGGCATCCAAGGATGCCTTTGACCAGACCCTCCTGGGTCTGGCTCTCAGCCAAGAGTTGCTGGTTTGAAGAGCTACCAGTCTGTGGTGCCTTCCCTGACAGGCATTCTTATCAGCAAAGGCATCCCTGGCTCTGCCCTCCTTTCCTTTTTCTTAATGGTTGAACTAGTTTACAGTCCCACCAACAGCGTAAAAGTGTTCCTATTTCTCCACATCCTCTCCAACACCTGTTGTTTCCTGACTTTTTAATGTTTGCTGTTCTAACTGGTGTGAGATGGTATCTCATTGTGGTTTTGATTTGTATTTCTCTGATGGCGAGTGATGATGGGAATTTTTTCATGTGTCTGTTGGCTGCATAAATGTCTTCTTTTGAGAAGTGTCTGTTCATAACCTTTGCCCACTTTTTGATGGGGCTGTTGGTTTTTTTCCTTGTAAATTTGTTTGAGTTCTTTGTAGGTTCTGGATATTAGCCCTTTGTCAGAGGAGTAGATGGCAAAAATTTTCTCCCATTCTGTAGGTTGCCTGTTCACTCTGATGGTAGTTTCTTTTGCTGTGCAGAAGCTCTTTAGTTTAATTAGATCCCATTTGTCAATTTTGGCATTTGTTGCCGTTGCTTTTGGTGTTTTAGACATGAAGTCCTTGCCCATGCCTATGTCCCGAATAATATTACCTAGGTTTTCTTCTAGGGATTTTAGGTCTAATATTTAAGTCTCTAATCCATCTTTGAATCAATTTTTGTATAAGGAGTAAAGAAAGGATCCAGTTTCAGCTTTCTACTTATGTTATGCCATGGTTTCTATTGATTGATTTTAAAATACTCATCCAACCTTCCATCTCTGAAATGAACCTCACTTGGTCATGGGTGGGGCCAAGATGGCAGACCAGAAGCTGCAGCGTTTGGAGACTCCCATAGACAAAAAGCTTAATAAACGTGTGAATGCTTCACTGACAACCAAAGTATCCAGTTTCTCTCATCAAAATTGGCTAGAAGGCTGGCGTGACACATGGAGAGAAGGAAGAGCATTGTGGTGTGATTTCTCACTTGAGAGCCACATGGGGAAGGGGAACCTCCTCCCCCCAGACAAGGGAGGTGGTGAGTGAGTGCACTACCTAGTCAGGAAAACTTCTTTTTCCACAGAACTGTGCAACCCACGGATCGGAAGATCCCACTCACGAACCCATGTCACCGTGGTCTAGTGTCCTGTGGCCTAGTGTCCAAACCACGGAATGCACTGATTCTTACAGCCTCTCAGCTGGAATCTGCTAAAACATACCAAACTCCTGGGAGAAGGGGTGACCAGCACAGGCTGCAGCTACCTGTTGTCTAAGCTCTTTGAGTTTCTTGGGGGAGGGGCAGCAGCCAGCACTGGGACTTGCCACTGCCTAACAAGTTAAGCTTCCTGGGTGGGGGAAGGACAGTACCCATTTCTATAGCTCCAGGCTGTGCTTTTCCTTTGCTAGAGCCAGGGAGACTGGATAGCTTGGTCCTGAGGTTTGTCCCCACAGCTCAACACACTGGCTGTGGCAGTCTGTGGCCAGAGAGCCTCTTCAGGCCCAATCCTGATCTATCCTTCCTCAATGGGTGAGGCTTCCTGGCAGAATCCTCAATAACTCCAACCAGAGGCTCAGGGACAGAATTTGGATCTCAATGGGCCTAAGCCCATAGTGGGAGGGGAGACTGCAGTCTCTGCAGACCAGCAGACTTAGCCTATCCTCCTGGTAGTTCTGAGAAATTTGGACAGCCCAGATGAGTGGGTTTCCCCAGAGAGAAACAGATCCTCTCCACCAAGGGACAAAGTGCTTCATTAAATGGGTCCTGCTCCCTGTGCCACCAAATAGGGCTAAACCCTTTAACAGGGGTTGTCAGACAACGAATGCTGAAGCAATACTACTGGCATCAGGTTGGTGCCCCTCAAGGTCAGAGGTTTCACAAGAAGGAGCAGGCACCCTTCATTGCTGCTGTCCAGCCTCCTTGAGTGACATCTCCAAGCATGAGAGTGAATCAGACGAACAGAGCCTGAAATGAACCCCCAGCAAATTGCAGCAGCCCTACAGAAGCGGGATCTGTCTATTGAAAGAAAAACAAACAAGCAGAAAGTGACAAAAACAGCATCAACAACAATAACAACAACAACAAAAAGACTCCCACAAAAGTCTCATCCAAAGGTCAGCAACCTTAAAGACCAAAACTAGGTGGACTCATGAAGGTGAGAAAGAATCAATGAGAAAATGCTGAAAACATAAAAGGCCAGAATGCCTGTTCTCCTATTAATGATTGCAACACCCCTCCATCAGGAGCACAGAACTGGGTGGAGAATCATATGGATGAATGGACAGAAGTAGGCTTCAGAAGATGGGTAATAAAACAACTACAATGAAATAAAGGAGCATGTTCTAACCCAATGCAAATAAGCTAAGAACATTGATAAAAGGTTAGAGGAATTGCTAACTAGAATAACCAGTTTAGAGAGGAACATACATGACTTAATGGAGCTGAAAAACATAGCACGATAACTTTGTGAAGCGCACACAAGAATCAACTGCTGAATCAATCCAGTAGAAGGAAGGATATCAGAGTTTGAAGACCACCTTACTGAAGTAAGACATGCAGACAAGAATAGATAAAAAAGAAAGAAAAAAATTGAACAAGGTCTCCAAGAAATATGGGACTTCATAAAAAGACTGAAGTTATGATTGATGAAGTAACAGAAGGAGATGGGGAGAATGGAAACAAGCTGGAAAACACACTTCAGGATGTTATCCAGGACAACTTCCCCAGCTTAGCCAGACAGACCAACATGCAAATTCAGGAAATACAGAGAACACCATTAAGATACTCCATGAGTTGATCCACCCCAAGACACATAATCATCAGATTTTCCAAGGTTGAAATCAAAGAAAAACTGTTAAGGGCAGCTAGAGGGAAAGGCCAGGTCACCTACAAAGGGAAGCCCATCAGATTAACGGTGGATCTCTCCACAGAAACTACAAGCCAGAAGAGATTGGGGGCTAATATTCAACATAATTAAAGAAAATAATTTCCAACCCAGAATTTCATATCCAGCCAAACTAAGCTTCATAAACAAAGGAGAAATAAAATCCTTTTCAGACCAGCAAATGCTGAGGTATTTTGTTACCACCAAGCCTACCCTGCAAAAGATCCTGAAAGAAGCACTAAATGTGGAAAGAAAACTATACCAGCCACTGCAAAAACACACCAAAGTATAAAGACCAATGACACTATGAAGGAACTGCACCAAATAGTGTGCAAAATAACCAAATAGCAGCAGGATGACAGCATCAAATTCACACACAGTAATACTAACCTTAAATGTAAACGGGGTAAATGCCTAATTAAAAGATGACAAATTGGATAAAACTCAAGACCCATCAGTGTGTTTTATTCAGGGGACCCATTTTACATGCAGAGACACACACAGGCTCAAAATAAAGGGATGGAGGAATATTTACCAAGCAAATGAAAAGCAAAAAAACTAGTAGAGGTTGCAATACTAGGCTCTGATGAAACACACTTAAAACCAACAAAGATAAAAAAAAAAAAAAAAGGAGGGCATTGTACAATGGTAAAGGGAACAATTCAACAAGAAAGGCTAAGCATATTAAATATATATATGCACCCAATACAGGAACACCCAGATTCACAAAACAAGCTCTTAGAGACCTTCCAAGAGACTTAGACTCCCACACAATAATAGTGGGAGACTGTAACATCTCACTTTCAGTGTTACACAGATCATCAAGATGGAAAAGTAACAAGTATATTCAGGACTTGAATTCAGTTCTGGATCAAGTGGACCTAGGAGATGTCTACAGAACTCTGAACCCCAAATCAGCAGAATATATTCTTCTCAGTGCTACATGGCACTTATTCTAAAATTGACCGCATAAATTGAAGTAAAGCATTCCTCAGTAAATGCAAAAAACTGAAGTTATAACAATCTCTCAGACCACAGTGCAATCAAATTAGAACTCAGTATTAAAAAACTCACTCAAGAAGATGGCTGAATAGGAAGAGCTCCAGTCTCCAACACCCAGCATGAGCGACACAGAAGATCGGTGATTTCTGCATTTTCAACTGAGGTACTGGGGTCATCCCACTAGGGAGTGCCGGACAATCGGTGCTAGTCAGCTGCTGCAGCCCGACCAGCGAGAGCTGAAGCAGGGCAAGGCATCGCCTCACCTGGGAAGCGCAAGGGGGAAGGGAATCCATTTTCCTAGCCAGGGGAACTGAGACACACAACACCTGGAAAATCAGGTAACTCCCACCCCGATACTGCGCTTTAAGCAAACAGGCACACCAGGAGATTATATTCCACACCTGGCCAGGAAGGTCCCATGGTGACGAAGCCTCCATCATTGCTAGCACAGCAGTCTGCGAACCTACCCGCAGGGGGGGGGGGGGGGGTGCCCGCCATTGCTGAGGATTAAGTAGGTAAACAAAGACGCTGGGAAGCTCGAACTGGGTGGAGCTCTCAGCAGCTCAAGGAAACCTGCAGTCTCTGTAGACTCCGCCTCTGGGGACAGGGCACAGCTAAAAAAATAACAGGGGAAGCAGCAGAGGCCTGTGCAGATGCGAACAACTCCGTCTGACAGCTTTGAAGAGAGCAGTGGATCTCCCAACACGGAGGTTGAGATCTGAGAACAGACAGACTGCCTGCGCAAGTGGGTCCCTGACCACTGAGTAGCCTAACTGGGAGACATCCCTCACTAGGGGCAGTCTGACACCCCACACCACACAGGGTGGAGTACAACCCTGAGAGGAAGATTCCAAAGCAAGAATCAGACAGGTACACTCGCTGTTCAGCAATATTCTATCTTCTGCAACCTCTGCTGCTGATACCCAGGCAAACAGGGTCTGGAGTGGACCTCTAGCAATTTCCAACAGACCCGCAGCTGAGGGTCCTGACTGTCAGAAGGAAAACTATCAAACAGGAAGGACACCTATACCAAAGCCCCATCAGTACGTCACCATCATCAGAGACCAGAGACAGATAAAACTAAAAAGATGGGGAAAAAGCAGGGCAGAAAAGCTGGAAATTCAAAAAATAGGAGCGCATCTCCCCCTGCAAAGGAGCGCAGCTCATCGCCAGCAACGTATCAAAGCTGGTCAGAGAATGACTTTGACGAGATGAGAGAAGAAGGCTTCAGTCCATCAAATTTCTCAGAGCTAAAGGAGGAATTACGTACCCAGCACAAAGAAACTAAAAATCTTGAAAAAAGAGGGGAAGAATTGACAGCTACAATAATTAATGCAGAGAAGTGCATAAATGAACTGACAGAGATGAAAACCATGACACGAGAAATACGTGAAAAATGCACAAGCTTCAGTAACCAACTCGATCAACTGGAAGAAAGAGTATCAGTGATTGATGATTAAATGAAGGAAACGAAGTGAGAAGAGAAAGCAAAAGAAAAAAGAAGAAAAAGAAATGAACAAAGCCTGCAAGAAGCATAGGATTATGTAAAAAGACCAAATCTACACCTGATTGGGGTGCCTGAAAGTGAGGGGGAAAATGGAAACAAGTTGGAAAACACTCTTCAGGATATCATCCAGGAGAACTTCCCCAACTAAGTAGGGCAGGCCAACATTCAAATACAGGAAATACAGAGAATGCCACAAAGATACTCCTCGAGAAGAACAACTCCAAGACACATAATTGCCAGATTCACCAAAGTTGAAATGAAGGAAAAAATCTTAAGGGCAGCCAGAGAGAAAGGTCAGGTTACCCACAAAGGGAAGCCCATCAGACTAACAGCAGATCTCTCGGCAGAAACTCTACAAGCCAGAAGAGAGTGGGG
>NW_022294479.1:0-1281 GCF_002776525.5 Piliocolobus tephrosceles | reverse complement strand
GGGAGGGGGGAGGGGAGAGGGATTGCATTGGGAGTTATACCTGATGTAAAGGAGGAGATGATGGGTGCTGATGAGTTGATGCATGCAGCACACCAACATGGCACAAGTATACATATGTAACAAACCTGCACATTATGCACATGTACCCTAGAACTTAAAGTATAATAATAATAATAATAATAATAATAATAATAATAATAATAATAAATTGATCATAAAAAAAAACCATGGAATGTATTAGGGAAAGAGCCTTTTCCCCTCCTTTAAGAACCCTCTGTCCAATTCTGTGAAGAAACTCATTGGTAGCTTGATGGGGATGGCATTGAATCTATAAATAACCTTGGGCAGTATGGCCATTTTCATGATATTGATTCTTCCTATCCATGAGCATGGTATGTTCTTCCATTTGTTTGTGTCCTCTTTTATTTCACTGAGCAGTGGTTTGTAATTCTCCTTGAACTGCTTTAAAGTTCATATGGAACCAAAAAAGAGCCCGCATTGCCAAGACAATCCTAAGTCAAAAGGACAAAGCCGGAGGCGTCACGCTACCTGACTTCAAACTATACTACAAGGCTACAGTAACCAAAACAGCATGGTACTGGTACCAAAACAGAGATATAGACCAATGGAACAGAACAGAGTCCTCAGAAATAATACCACACATTTACAGCCATCTGATCTTTGACAAACCTGAGAGAAACAAGAAATGGGGAAAGGATTCCCTATTTCATAAATGGTGCTGGGAAAACTGGCTAGCCATAAGTAGAAAGCTGAAACTGGATCCTTTCCTTACTCCTTATACGAAGATTAATTCAAGATGGATTAGAGACTTAAATGTTAGACCTAATACCATAAAAACCCTAGAAGAAAACCTAGGTAGTACCATTCAGGACATAGGCATGGGCAAGGACTTCACATCTAAAACACCAAAGGCAATGGCAGCAAAAGCCAAAATTGTCAAATGGGATCTAATTAAACTAAAGAGCTTCTGCACAGCAAAAGAAACTACCATCAGAGTGAACAGGCAACCTACAGAATGGGAGGAAATTTTTGCAATCTACTCATCTGACAAAGGGCGAATTTCCAGAATCTACAAAGAACTCAAACAAATATACAAGAAAAAAACAAACAACCCCATCAAAAAGTGGGGAAAGGATATGAACAGACATTTCTCACAAGAAGACATTCATACAGCCAACAGACACATGAAAAATGATCATCACTCGCCATCAGAGAAATGCAAATCAAAACCACAATGAGATACCATCTCACACCAGTTAG
>NW_022294478.1:0-12085 GCF_002776525.5 Piliocolobus tephrosceles | reverse complement strand
TTTTTGAGACGGAGTCTTGCTCTGTCGCCCAGGCTAGAGTGCAGTGGCCGGATCTCAGCTCACCGCAACCTCTGCCTCCTGGGTTCACGCCATTCTCCTGCCTCAGCCTCCCGAGTGGCTGGGACCACAGGCGCCCACCACCTCGCCCGGCTAATTTTTTGTATTTTTAGTAGAGACGGGGTTTCACCGTGTTAGCCAGGAGGGTCTCGATCTCCTGACCTCGTGATCCGCCCGTCTCGGCCTCCCAAAGTGCTGGGATTACAGGCTTGAGCCACCGCGCCCGGCCGCATCCTGGAAGGTTTTAAGACTGGCGCTGTGGCTGGTGGGGTCCTGGGACTGGGGTCGGCGCACATTCCAGGGCCGGCCAAACTCAGCCACGTGTGAGGCCAAGAATAAAAATGAATGCTGCAGAGCCCTGAATCCCTGAGTGTGTTTATGGAATCTTTTCATTGTCACTGTTTCTTTCCAGGCAGAATTTCCGAGGAGGAGGTTTAAGAAAGCTTTCCTGAGCTGGGTGTGGTGGCTCATGCCTGTGATCCCAGCAACCTGGGGGCGGAGACAGGAGATCACTTGAGGCCAGGAGTTTGGGAACAGTCTGGGCAACATAGCCAGACCCCATCTCTAAAAAATAAAAATAAAAAAATTAGCCGGGTGTGATGGCATATACCTGTAATCTTAGCTACTTGGGAGCCTGGAGTGGAAGCATCACTTGAGCCTAGGAGTTTGAGGCTACAGCGAGCCATGAAGGCACCATGGCACTCTAGCCTGGGCCACAGAGTGAAACCCAGACTCTCTCTCTCTAAAAAAAAAAAAAAAAAAAAAAAAAAAAAAGCCTTCCTGAGGAGCGTGAGCTGGAGGCAGCTTCCCAACTCGGTGAAGCATGCTCTTGCTCCATCTGGGCAGGAGGAAGGATGATTGGCGAGCTGTCCAGATGGTATTTGGGGCCCAGGTGCCCTCTCTGGCTCTGGGACACAAGGCCCTCATCCACACAGGGCCTGGGGAGACTGTCCCCAAAGTGCTGGGGCACAGAGCCCCAGTGATGGCCTGAGTGTGTGAAGGCTGGAAAAGGGGGCTCTGCCCTGCAGCCTCCATCCTTATGGAGGTAGCCCTGACCCGCTTCCAGAGCCGAAGCCTGCCCTGGCCCTCCTCCCACTGACCAGGGCTTGGGGGCACTGACGGCCAGGCATTCAGGATAGGGGGCGTCTGGGCAGCCACCGTGTCTCCTCCAGCCTGTTCTGTCTCCAGCCCTGCCATGGTAACAGGCAACCCTCTCTCCCACTGTTAGGGGCTCAACCGTGTCACCCTAAATTTCATGTGCTAAAGCCCTAACTCCCAGCATCTCAGAATGTATTTGGCAGCAGGGCCTTTAAAGAGGTCATGAAGTTAAAAGGGGGTCATTAGGTTTGGTCCTTGTTCAGTATGTCTACCAGCCTTATAAAAAGAGATGAGGACACACAGGTGGGGCGCAGTGGCTCATGCCTGTAATCCCAGCACTTTGGGAGGCCAAGGCAGGCAGATCACTTGCAGTAAGGAGTTCAAGACCAACCTGGCCAACATGGCAAAACCCCATCTCTACCAAAAAGTGCAAAAATTAGCTGGGCGTGGTGATACATGCCTGTACTCCCAGCTACTCGTGAGACTGAGGTGGGAGAATGGCTTGAACCCGGGAGGCGGAGGTTGTAGTGAGCCAAAATCACACCATTGTACTCCAGTCTGGGTGACAGAGCGAGACCCTGTCTGAAACAAGAGAGAGAGAGAGAGAAAAAAAAGAGATGAGGACATAGACTCGTGCTCAGGGAAGACCACGCAGGCTGGGGAGAGGACAGCCTCTATAAGCCAAGAAGAGAGCTCGCACAAGAAACCACCCTGCTGACAGTATCTTGCCCATGGACTGCCGGCCTCCAGAATCGTGAGAAAGTAAATTTCTTGTGCCAAAGCTGCGCAGTCTGCAGTACTTTGTGATGGTAGCCCTAGAAACAAATGCAGCCACCCTCACAGCAATAACACCAGCCAAGACACACTGCAGGCTTACCGGGTGCCAGGTGCAGTGACAAGCCTGATCCACGTGTCACCATTCGTGATCCTCACTAACCCTAGAGATCAGGGACCTTGTGGCCAGCCTGGCTCTGCCACCTGCCTGCTGTGTGGCCTGGTGAAATTACTTTGCCTCTCTGGGCCTTCATTCCTGCATCTGTTCTCCAGGGCTGGAGTAGTACCCATACCCCAGGGTGGTTTTAAGGAATGATTTGGGTTTGAAAAGGGTTTAGAGAAGTTCCTGGAACATGGCTGGTGCTCACTAAGTGTTGGCTTTTATTTTTCTCATTTCACAGATGTAGAAATGGAGGTTCTGAGAAGTTAAGTAACTTGCTCAAGGTCACACAGCTAGCAGGCATTGGCAGTGGGGCCACGTTCGAGCCCAAACAAGGCTGACTGCAAATGAACTCGACTATGCTGCTCCACTGCCTCCTGCTCTGCTTCCCAGGCACTTAGTGGCCACCTCCGTGACTTAGCCTGCCATACTCCTGGACTGCAGCTGGCCACGCCATGGTCAAGATCTGTTTGGGGTCTGCCTCCCCTGCTGCCTCGAGCCTCTCCTTGGGACCGGAGCAGCCCTAGCTCTGAACACAGGGCTCTGGATGTTTGTTTGGGAACTGCGTTCAAGTTGCCCTCAGCCTGAGGTTATCTCCAGGCCTTACCCTCTTCTGTTCATTTCTGCCTGGAATGCTCCCTGTAGCCCTGAGCACTGGGCGGGGCAGGGGATGTGAGGTTCAGAGAGGGGAGTCACTTGCCCAAGGATACACAGAATAGGGAGGAGACCTCTGCCCTTCCGACAACCTCAGGTCCCATCCTCTGTCTCCCCAGGCCAAGGAGCTCCAGGAGGGAGATGGGACTTACCTGGGGCTGTGGGAGGGGACCATGACCCTGAGTGGTGTGTCTGCTGGGTATAGGCCTGTGCTGGCCTCCACAAATGCTGCCACAGCACCACACCTGCTGCAGTAACAGCCACAGACATCTGAAAACCGCTCCATGAGCCCAGAGTCCCAGATGACAAGGAGGGCTGTGAGGGACATCTTGGGAGACCTGTGGCCCTCTCTGGAAAGATCTGTGTCCAGCCAGGGGTGGTGGCTCATGCCTGTAATCACACCACTTTGGGAGGTCAAGGCACGAGGATCGCTTGAGCGCAGAAGTTCGAGACTAGCCTGGGCAATATAGCAAGACCCTGTCTCTACAAAAAATTTAAAAAATTAGCCAGGTGTGGTGGCATGTGCCTGTAGTCCCAGCTACTTGAGAAGCTGAGGTGGGAGGATTGTTTGAGCCTAGAAGATTGAGACTACAGTGAGCTATCATGGCGCCACTGCACTCTAGCCTGGGCAACAGAGCAAGACCCCGTCTCAACAGCAGCAACAACAACAACAACTTATGTCCAGACACGAATGTCCTTGCTCCATCTCCTCTCCACTTGGTAAGCGGTGCATCCTCTGCATGCCATAATCAGAAGGTGGGTGGCTTATGACGGAGGCGAGAAAATCCAGCAGATCCTGTCACCTTGGAGGGCCCACTGTCAGCCCCTCTACCTGCTAAGGCTGGAGGGGTGGGTACATGGTTCTTTAGACCACAGACTGAAACAGCGAAACAGGCTGGGCAGCTCCATGTATACCCCTCACCTTCTCACTCACATTGGCCGAGGGCATCTGAGCTGCTGGGTTTTTGTTCGTTTGTTTTAAAGAGCCAGGTACCAAGAAAGGGTTAAGCTGCTCCCAATTTGACTTATGAAACTAGAAGTTGTCGCTCCCTGCTGGCCACCCACAGGCCTTTGTCACCTGGCCTGTGCTGGGGTGGGAGGTCTCTGGGTCTCCGTACCCATCTGGCCACCCTGTCCTAGCACCATCATCTCTCGTCTGGAGGCTGGGATAGTCGCTCACTGGTCTTGCGCTGTCTCTGCAGCCTACAGGAGCTCTCTGTCCTCAGTTGGTGCTTACCCTCTAAAATCCTTTTAAGTGATTTTGTACTGCTCCTATTAATAGGATGAACCAAAGCTTCTTAACTGGCTCTGTGGCCTGCCCGATCTGACCCCCTTCCTGCCCACCCAGGCCATGCCATTTCTCCTCAAATGTGCCACTCTCTGTGGGTCCTGCAGGGCTTGGCACATCCCCTCGGCTTGAAATACTTTCCGATCTCCCTGCCCATTCCCCTTCCTCAGCCCATGGCTGTAGACCAACAGATCTTGGTCCTCTTTTCCACTGGGCCCGCTTGGAAACTCAGTGTCCCCCAGTGTCTGGGGCAGGCAATCCCAGTCAATCACAGGTGGCATGTGAAATGAAACCCATTTGCCACCTATGCACAAGTTCAAATCCCGAAGTCCCTCTCAGCTCACCCCTTCTGCTTTCTAAGACTGTTCCATCCTCAATTTGCCCTTCTGTAGAATGGGGAGAAGGAGATCCCTGCCTCCTCTGTTATCCCAAGGAACTGAGAGTGTGAATCAAGGTGGCTGTTTTCACCTGGGTATCTGCTTCCTTGGTGTCTGCCCTGCCTCTTCTCCCAGAATATCCCCTTCTATCCACAGATTTCCACTCTGACCCCTTAGAGCTCCCAATAGCTAGCATAGCGCACCCACCTATAGGTATTAGGATGTTTAAAGTGACCGTGTAGATGTGGACTCATGTGCTGCACCCTCGTGGCTCTGAGTTACATGTCCTGCTGCAAGTTTCTGAAGCAGGAAACGGTACGTAGCAGTGGAGGCCACGGGGCTTGCTGGGCGTGGGGCCTTCCCAGGTGACATACAGAGGTACCACTCCTGCTTGTCTCGGGATGGGGGTGTTCTTTGCAGGGGGGTTCATCTCAAAATGATTCAGTGGCAGTTGGCAGCTGCATGGGGTCAAAAATGAGCACAGGCCCCAGAGCTGGGAGACCTGGGTATTTCAGAGTTCCAGTTCTGTCCCTTGAATCCGACCTGGGAGTATCTGAACACACCTTGCCCCTCTCTGCCCTGAGTGTCCCTGTCTACACAATGAAAGGGAACATGAGTCAGTAATCAGTGTCTTCCGGTTCTCCAACTGTTGGAGAAAAAGTCAGAAATCCAGATTTAGTGTGAAATTTCCTGACTTTTGGAAACAACAGGTGCTGGAGAGGCTGTGGAGAAATAGGAACACTTTTACACTGTTGGTGGGACTATAAACTAGTTCAACCATTGTGGAAGACAGTGTGGCGATTCCTCAAGGATCTAGAACTAGAAATACCATTTGACCCAGCCATCCCATTACTGGGTATATACCCAAAGGATTATAAATCATACTGCTATAAAGACACATGCACACGTATGTTTATTGCGGCACTATTCACAATAGCAAAGACTTGGAGCCAACCCAAATGTCCATCAATGATAGTCTGGATTAAGAAAATATGGCACATAGACACCATGTAATACTATGCAGCCATAAAAAAGGATGAGTTCATGTCCTTTGTAGGGACACGGATGAAGCTGGAAACCATCATTCTCAGCAAACTATCGCAAGGACAGAAAATCAAACAGCACATGTTCTCACTCATAGGTGGGAACTGAACAATGAGAACACTTGGACACAGGGTGGGGAACATCACACACTGGGGCCTGTCATAGGGTGTGGGAGGGGGGAGGGATAGCATTAGGAGAGATACCGAATGTAAATGATCAGTTAATGGGTGCAGCACACCAACATGGCACGTGTATACATATGTAACAAACCTGCACGTTGTGCACACGTACCCTAGAACTTAAAGTATAATAATAATAATAATAATAATAATAAAGAAATTTCCAGACTTTTACCTGCTAGTAATGAATTCACAATTTTATGAGCTACTCTGGGGATTTAAGGATACGTGCCAGTAAGCCGGGCTGGGCCCAGGGACAACTCTGGACTGGAACATTTCTGCCTGACATTCAGTACTGTGGTTCTCACCAGGGGTACACATTGTAATTACCTGGGGATTAGGGGGGAAAAAAAACTAACTCTCCACTTCCCCCCAGAATGCTGACTTACTGGCCAGGGGTGGAGCATCTTGAGGAACTTAAGGCAAAGCTGAAGGGCTGAATCCTGGGCTGGCTGGGTGGCTGGGGTAGTTTCTGTCACACCACTGAGCCTCGTCTTAGCCATCTGAGCAGTGGGGCAGTGGGCATACAGGCAGCATTCTCTTAGGTAAAGGACTTGGCAAAAGGTGCCCAGTGAAGTGAGGGTGGAAAGCAATTGGAAGCTGCTTTTGACTTAGAAGCTTGAACCTGGCTTTGGAAAACAAACCTTCTGGCTTTCAGGACTGAGACAGTGGAAAGTTTCCCCAGGTTGGGGGCTGGAGCATGTGTGTCTGGGCGCCACCTCTACCTCTGACCAGCTGTGAGGTTTGATATTCTCTGCTCTGAGTCTCAGCATCACCTACTTTTTTGAACATCATATTGGCTGGGCCTGTCTTCATTGTGAATGCCCAATATTCACCCCAATTTATTTGAGGGGAGGCACTGACTCAAGTCGAAGCTTCTACCTGTGTTTCCCTGGGAAATCGCTAAGCAGCCTGAGAGAGTAGGTATGATTGGCCCATTTGACCGACGGTGCTCCCTCAGGAAGACACAGTCTGAGAGGGGCCCAGCTCGTTTTGGAACCCAGGACCCAGGTGTATCTGACTCCCAAGATTAGGGCAGGGGATGCCTTCAGGGGCTGGGTGAGCCATTGAGAGAAGGGCTGGGTTTATAGCAGGGTGTGTGGGGAATGATGTGGTGACGTAAAGAGCCCAGGTTCCAGGTACAAAGGCTGGGACTCACGTTAAAAAACAAAAAACAAAACAGGCCAGGTGCGGTGGCCCATGCCTGTAATCCCAACACTTTGGGAGGGAGAGGTGGGAGGATCACTTGAGCTCAGGAGTTCAAGACCAGCCTGGGCAACATAGGGAGACCCTGCCTGTAAATAAAAAAACCAAAAAACAAACAAACAAACAAACAAAACGCCAGGTGTGGTGGCATGCGCCTGTAATCCCAACTACTCAGGAGGCTGAGGTGGGAGGAAGGCTTGAGGCAGGGAGGTTGAGGCTGCAGTCAGCTGTGTTTGTGCCACTGCACTCCAGCCTGGGCGGCAGAGTGAGACCTTGTCTCCAAGAAGAAAAAACAAAGTTGTACACAGGTATGCAGGCCAGTGAAAATCTTGGGGCCCCCGGTTTGTGAGTCCTACTGGGCCTGCGCAGGGGCTTGAGGGGCTTTGGGTTCTCGGATTCCCGCTGGAGAGGAGCTCCAGTGCCTGCAGGGCCCATGCCCAGGCCTGGCGGTAGGGGGCGCCCGAGCTCCCGCGCTGACCGCTGGTCCTCCCGGCCCTCGCAGACGCCTCCCGGGGCGGGTCTCCAGCTGCTTGCCCTGGGAACCACCCTGGCCAGCCGTTCCCGCCCTTCGCCCGCCATGCCATACCCTGACCCCTCTGCGGCCCCCGCCCAGCTCCCTCATGTGTCCCCGCCCTCTCCCGCCCCCTGGGCTGGGCCCTCGACCCTCTGATCTCACTCTTGCCTCCCGCCGCCGGGTCCTCCCCTACTCCGCCATCTGGGCGGCTCCTCAGTTAGGGGCCGGGGCCTCGGAGCCCCCGGCCTCGGGCCTTCGCCCTGCTCTTCCAGCTCGGGGTCTCCCTCTTCGGTTCCCCTCCTCCCCTCTCCTTCCTCCCACCCCCGCTGCGACGGCTTCCTTCTCCTCCCACCCCCCGTGGCTCTGGAATTCCTGGTGGAGCCTACTCCCCCATCCCGGCCTGCACCCAAGCGTGCAACAAGTCCTGCCGAGCGTGCGCCCGGGGGTGCAGGACGGGGCGCGCGCGTGCACGCAGAGGAACACGCGGTTCGCGGGCAGCCGCGGCTGCGTGGACCTAGCTGGGTGTTTCAGCGTGCACCCGTGCGTGTTTCTGCATCCAACTCTGCTTAGACACTGGTGTATAATTTTTTGTGCACACACACTCAATGACGCTTGGGGAAACTTTTCTGAAAATCCCGGGCTGGCAGTTTAAATATAAAAAGGCTTTGTTTAATGCCAGAAGCATTTCCCACCATGTTCTGGGAGTCAGAGGCCTTTCACCTGCTCCTCCTTTTCCCCTCTTAAAGACCCGGAGGCTTTGCTTGCATTGGGAGAGAGCGGGGAATAGAGGGAGGTGCACCAAAGAAGTGGTTCTTTTAGAATCCAATTCCCCGTGCCTGTACCACAACCCTACCCACAAAAGGCTTTCTCAGGCCCTAGAAACCTCCCCAGTCTTTGTCTCTTTCCTGGGCTGTTTAGCTTTGAATCTTCTTCCTCAAATATCTGGGTGTGTTACAATGATGCCAACATCATTCTGGTTTTGGAATTCAAGTTGCAACTTAGCCAGCATGTGGAAGGCTGTGGGGCAGGGTGTTTGGAGGGCACTATAGGGGAAGGTGGGCAAGGCAAGGAAACAGAGCAGGGGCGCAGAGTGGCCCAGGGAAGGGGTGTCCTCTCCTTGAGCTGACCACTGTGAAGTAGGTCGTATGTCTCATAAGGTTGTTTGTGTCTATTTCCTTTATTGTATATTTAATGCCTCGGCGTGTCTGGGCATAATAAGTATTAAACAAAGACTGCTGGGCTGGGTGTGGTGGCTCACACCTGTAATCTCAGTACTTTGGGAGCCTGAGGTGGGCAAATCACGACATCAGTTTGAGACTAGCCTGGCCAACACAGTGAAACCCTGTCTCTACTAAAAATACAAAAATTAACCGGGCATGATGGTACACGCCTGTAGTCCCAGCTACTCTGGAGGCTGAGGGAGGAGAATCACTTGAACCTGTGAGGCGGAGTTTGTGGTGAGCCAAGATAGTGCCACTGCACTCCAGCCTGGGCAACAGCACGAGACTCTATCTCAAAAAAAAAACAAAAAACAAAAAACAACAAAGACAGCTGTTTATAATTTTGTTGGTTTTTTGGAGGCAAAGATATAGAATAGTGTATAAAAGCATACACTTTGGATCTGGATGCAAATCCTGGCCCCACAATATTCTAATAATATAACTTTATGTCAATTTTTGTGTGCCTCTTTCCTTCTCTGTAAAGTGGAGCCAGTAATGATTACACACCTCCCAGGGTTCATGTAAGGATTGAATAAGTCAATTTACATAAGCACTGGAACAGTACCTGGCACATGTAAGTGCCGTGTAAGTTTCAGTTTTTATTATCCCTCTAGAACAGAGGTTGGCACCACCTGTTTTTATACAGCCCTCCCTTGAGCTAAGAGTGCTTTACACATTTTTAATGGTTGGGGAAAAGAAAAAGAAACACTCATATTTCAGGTTACATGAACATTACACAGAATTCAAATCTCAGTGTCCATAAATAAAGTTTTATTGGAACACAGCCACACCCATTTATGGGTGTTTTCACACTACAAAGGCAGTTAAGTCGGTTCAACAGAGACCTTATGGCCTGAAAAGCCAAAAATGTTCACTATCTGGCCTTTAGAGAAAAAATTTGTCGAGCCCTGTTGGACAAGGTCAGCTGTAAGATTGCAGAGATTTTTGCTTGTTGGATCATTAGTGTAGTATCCCTAGCGCCTGGAACTGTGCTGCCTGGAACATAATAGATGCCCAATAAGTATTTGTTGCCTGAATGAGTTTGGCCCCAGGCAGTGGTGAGGCAGAGGCTCCAATGTTCCTGAGCTTGGCATGGGGGTCTGTAGTGAGATCAGAAGAAAGAATTTGCCAACCCCCAACCCCTCAGTCTCCTTAAGCAGGGACCAAAAATCAGACTGGCCACAGGGAAGTTGCTCCTGCTGAGTTCAGCCTTGCTTTAGGTGAGGCACTCACATGGTCCAAACCACATCCTTTCTATCCAGCCAAACCACACCCTAGGGAGGGGAAACTTGGGGTCATCACTGAGGGGGGTCTCCACTCCTTCCCTCCCCCTCTGGCAGACTCACAGCAGGCAGTGAAGTGGCTGGAAGGAGTTTGAGAAGGGCTTCCTTGGGGCCAGTTGCAGTGGTTCACACCTGCAATCCCAGCACTTAGGGAGACCAAGGCGGGCAGATCACTTGAAGTCAGGAGTTTAAGACCAGCCTGGCCAACATGGCAAAACTCTGTCTCTACTAAAAATGCAAAAATTAGCTGGGCATTATGGCGCGCACCTGTAATCCCAGCTACTCGGGAGGCTGAGGCAAGAGAATCGCTTGAACCCGGGAGGTGGAGCGTGTGGTGAGTTGAGTGAGATGGTGCCACTGCACTCCAGTCTGGGCGACAGAGTGAGACTCAAAAAAAAAAAAAAAAAAAAAAAAAAAAAGAGAGAGAGAGAATGGATTCCCTGACCTTCTGGGGAGAGGGTGCTCCATGGCAAAGGAGTTGTTGGCTTTGGATCTTCCTCTCCTGGGGGAAAGAAGAGAAAGGAGGCAGAGGAGCCCCAGGCTCACTGGGGGCACTTGCCATGATGAGATTCCACTCGTTTTGCCAAGGAGCTCTTCAAAGGTCCTAGCAAGGGGTGACCATGGGCTGGGAGAAATAACATATAGCCTTCAGTGTAAGAACGTGCTCAGATCCCCCACCAACCTGCCCTGGTGACTAGGCCTGCTGGAGCATCCCAGGGCTGCCAGAAGCCCCTTTCTTCATTCAGTGCTTCCTGAAATCCTGTTCAAGGGAGGCTGAGGCAGGAGAATCCCTTGAACCCGGGAAGTGGAGTGTGTGGTGAGTTGAGTGAGATGGTGCCACTGTACTCCAGCCTGGGTGACATTCTGTGCAAGGCGGTGGGCTTGGTGCTGGTGCTGGGGCAGGGGGAATAAGATACAGCCCCTCCTGGGAGGAACTCACAGCCTTCTGGAACATAAATAACTCTGATCCATTGAGGTAAGTGCATGGTCAGAGGGCTCTTACGGATTGACCACCCCCTAAAACAAGCTAAGGATACAACCATGTGTTTCACAGAAGAGGAAACTCAAATAGCCAAAAACGCATGAAAAGAAACTCAACATGACTCTTGGTCCAGAAAAATGCAAATTAGAGCCACATAAAATGCCACTAGTATGCCATGAGATCAGCAAAAATAAAATGGGTGATAGTCCTGGGCGCATCTGGGGGAGAAGGCACTGTCATATATAGTTGGTGCAAATAGGAATCGTTATGGCTTTGAGGGAAAAGAAACTTGGCAATATATATTAATTCAGGTTGAGTAGCCCTTATCTGAAAGGCTTGGGACCAAAAATGTTTCAGATTTCTTTTTTTCCCCAGATTTTGGAATATCTGCATTATATTTACTAGTTAAATATCTCTAACTCAAAAATCTGAAATCCAAAATGCCTCAATGAGCATTTTCTTTGAGCATCATGTCAGCACTCAAAAAGTTTTGGATTTTTTTTTTTTTTTTTTTTTTTTTTGAGACAGAGTCTGGCTCTGTCGCCCAGGCTGGAGTGCAGTGGCTGGATCTCAGCTCACTGCAACCTCCGACTCCCGGGTTCACGCCATTCTCCTGCCTCAGCCTCCCGAGTAGCTGGGACCACAGGCGCCGGCCACCTCGCCCGGCTAATTTTTTTTTGTATTTTTAGTAGAGACGGGGTTTCACCATGTTAGCCAGGATGGTCTCGATCTCCTGACCTCGTGATCCGCCCGTCTCAGCCTCCCAAAGTGCTGGGATTACAGGCTTGAGCCACCGCGCCCGGCCAAAGTTTTGGATTTTGAAGCATTTTGGATTTTGGATTTACAGATTAGGGATATTCAACCTGAATAAACAAAGCCATACACACCAAAAAACATACCCCTTGTCCAGCAGTTACACTCCTGAGATTCCATCCTGAGACTTAAGGGTAAATGTACCAGGAAAATGGCCGGGCACGGTGGCTTAAGCCTGGGGCATGGTGGCTTACATCTGTAATCCCAGCACTTTGGGAGGCCGAGAAGGGTGGATCACGAGGTCAGGAGATCGAGACCATCCTGGCTAACACGGTGAAACCCCGTCTCTACTAAAAACTACAAAAAACTAGCCGGGCGAGGTGGCGGGCGCCTGTAGTCCCAGCTACTCGGGAGGCTGAGGCAGGAGAATGGCGTGAACCCGGGAGGCGGAGCTTGCAGTGAGCTGAGATCCGGCCACTGCGCTCTAGCCTGGGCA
>NW_022294477.1:0-20701 GCF_002776525.5 Piliocolobus tephrosceles | reverse complement strand
GATATATTAAATATATAAGATTATATATGTGACATATATATGAATATATATGTCATACATAAAACCATATGATTTATGTATATAATTTATTCTTAGGTTTAAATGAGAATATCAGGGAAATTTTTCTGATTCAAGTTTAGGCTGATTTGTATATAACTGCTTTGAAGGCATTCAGCTCATTGTGGTATGATATCAGAGGAGGGAAAAATTACTTTGCCCTAGAATGAAAATACATCTTAATTTATAAGAGTAGCATGAATTAGTTGGATTTCTTTTTACATGGAGGTTAAGAAAGAATGATAAAGAGTTAAAGGAATAACTGTCCTATAATGTCCATGGAGTTGCATCAGAATAGGCTGACATATCCTGGAACATCTTGATATGGTGGCTTAAACTATTCTTAATTTCTTGAACCTTGCTGAAATTAATCTGAACTGAGCGAGTGCCTCTGGGACTGCATTACCTTGGTATATGCTGATGGAACAACAGAAATAACATAAAAATTCAGATCCCTCACCCATAGATTTGTCTATCTATGCAGTGTCAAGTGTCCAGATACTTTGAAACATTAGGAGTGACTGATATTTTCATTTCTGAACTAGAAACTCTGGCAGATTGTTGACCCAGCCTTCATCTGAAAAAGCCCTTTTTCTGAACTAGAATCTTATTTAAGAATGAATGGCATATTTTAAATCAAATATTTTTTGAATTGCTGTGTTACTAGTCTAATTTGGAAAAATAAGAGAAACCATCATAAATTTCTAGACAAACTATGTTAAATGCTTAATATAAAAGTAGAAACTTTAACCATTTTATAACTTATTAACTGCTGATACCATCAAGTATCAATACAGAAGATCTGTAATTATTATTCTATATTATTTCCAATGTATTTTATAGTTACTGAATTTGCTGCAAATGACTTAAATTAGCGGTTTTTAAAACATTAGGCCCTTTAGCATTAGCTTCAGTTCTACTGTGAATGAGAGGAGAAAATACTTGAGATACTCTTTAGAATGTAAGTTAATAAAGGAAGAAATATTGATTTGTTTTCTTCTCTTTACACATGTATCTCAATGCTGAGGATGGTATCCTTCACATAGTAGGTGCTCTGTAAGTATTGCTCAAATTAATGGAGGGATAACAGGAGCTTTGTATAACTCAGTAAAGATTGTAACATTGCCTCTTCAAGAGGCTCTACGACACAGACAACTCTAAAGAGCACAGGTAGATGTATTCTTTAGAATTTTTTAAAGTGACTTCAGGTGGCATACTTTTTGTTTTGTTTTGTTTTTCATTTTTGATGTAGAAAGAAGAATGTGAAAGTCTTAAGGGAATAGTTGTCATGGAGCCTGTGAGACCCCCATCTCTAAAAAAATAATTTTAAAAAATCATCTGGGTTTGGTGGTATATGTCTGTAGTCCTAGCTACTCAAATGCTGAGGTGTGAGGATCACTTCAGCTCAGGAGTTAAAGGTGCAGTGAGCTGTGATCGTACCACTACACTCCAGGCTGGGCAACAGAGTGAAACCCTGTCTCTCTTACAAAAAAAAAAAAAAAAATTAAAAGAATATTTGTCACATATTTCTACTTAGAGTTGAATCAGGACAGGTTGCCAAGGCTGGGAAATTCTTGTTGCACAGGAGCGGTTTGAACATCCAAGCTTTTAAAAGACCTAGATATTCTCATGGTATTTCACTGATGACAGAGTACATGTGACAATTATATTTTTAATTTTTTAATACAATAGAAAACTCCTTGTTTCATTGTATAAAGGAACATTCTGGCTGTTCAATTACTAATCACAAATATCCCGGTACACAAAATAAAATTCTGAAACATAGTAAAGATGGACTAATTAGATAGTCTGAGCAAATACACTTGACTTGTCCTCTTCTATGTGATCTCTTATGACTACTCTGCATATGTGTGCATATTTGACACACATACACAAGTGTGTATGTTTATGCATACCACACCAGATTAATTTCCAATTTTATGGAAAGAAACAGGAATTCCAAAATTTTTGAAAAATGTAGAAAAGGTATAAACTAATTAATATCAGATAAATAAGAACAGAAAAACTATAACCCCAATATGACAAATGAAGAGTGGAGATCCACAAAGCATGAGAGAGAGTACTAAGTAGCTATCATAGTAATTAATTAAAGACAAAAATCCTAACCAGCTGATCAAATGAGTCCACCTACTTTCTGTCTACAACCCCTAATACCCAATGGTAATCTAAAAACCAAAACTGTACCATAAATAATATGAACTACTTGCTTGGGGTCAGGTTTTGTTAACACACCGAATAATGAGAAAGAAGGAGAGAGCTTCAGGAAAGTCTGGACAGGTTGAGAAAAGGAGTGGGGAGGTAGGAGAGAAGTCATTTCATTCATGGAAGAAATTTACTTATTTTTTAAGTGTAGGAAGAAATTATTCCTTATTTTAGCTGCTAGAGACTGTCCTAAAGTTTGCTGCAAGCCTCACAGTAATAGACCCTGAGTGAACTTAACAAAACAGTTCTGCACTTTTTACGAATAGTGTTTGATTATCCCTTCTACTTAAACTCATATCCCTTCTACTTAAACTCATAAACTCAAATCAATCACTAAGAATCATAACCTACTTGAAGAAAACAAAGAATATTAAAGAAAAAAATAAAGAAATCAGTCAAGGTACCTGGAAAAGATGCTAAAAGGAAATCCAGGGAATAAAGGAGAGTTTAATAAAATATATATGCTAGTTACGAGAAATTTGAGAGATGATAGAAACCAGAAAAGAACTATAAGGCTTAAGAAAATGAAGCAATCAGAAAGAATTATAGACAAACTGATAAACATTACCTAAATTAAAAATAATCGACATAAGGCTGAAAATGAAATCAAATAAATAAAACTCAAACAGAAAATTAAAATACCAAGACAAGGGAATTACAGATAGCAATTTTTTAAAATGTGCTAAAAAGTTAGAAGATATCAAGGATTAATCTAAGAGGGCTAATATATTTTTAATAGATGTACTGGTAAGTAGTAGGTAAGTAGTAGAGCAGCGATTTGAATCCAAAGCTTCATGCTTTGTAACAGGACCTGAAAATACTAAAAACTTTCAGAGCAAGACCATATCTAGAAAAGAAAAGAAAGAAAACTATGTTGACATTTCATTAACAAAATTACATGTTGAAAGATGATGCTGCAATATTCACAGAGATTTAAGGAAAATTATTTTGAAACCAGTCAATACATTATGTGAAATGTGAACAGAACATAGCAACAGTTAATTTTAAAGACATAATGCAAGTTCAGAACTTGTAAAGAGTAAGAAATTTAATATAAGAAATCTGAAACCCATTGGCTGTCTCTGAAAGAATTAGCACTGAAAGCATATACCACAGCCAAAGAAAATAATGTCATAAAATATAATGTTTTAAACATAGTAAGATTATAGAAGCCACTAAAATATATGTTTAATAATTTGGAAGTATAAATAATATATTCATAACATATATCATTTATATGTATGCAATATAATCAGGTAATGATAAAATATAAATATTTATACATAAATTAAAAACAAATTATTATTGACTGCAATAAAACAACCCCAGATGAACTCAACGTGGGAGACTGGGGGCCAGGAGGAAATGACAGCATGCTAGTTTATCTAATATTAGAAGGAAAATGGGGTGAAGAGTAAGAGGATGAAGGAATAACTGATTTATCTTGGTGATTCATAAAAAATATGTTATAAAAAGATATGTACTTGAGAAATTAACCATTACAAATTAGTTACATATTGAAAATTTAAATTTTCTTAATAAAATTCACTGATCATCACACTATTAAAGAAAAGATATAAAAGACAA
The DNA here is from genome assembly GCF_002776525.5 of Piliocolobus tephrosceles. NCBI lineage: Eukaryota > Metazoa > Chordata > Mammalia > Primates > Cercopithecidae > Piliocolobus > Piliocolobus tephrosceles. The sequence goes on along the minus strand of NW_022294477.1, from coordinate 16,834 downwards.
AACAACAACATATAGCCTTATTTTATTTTTCAGAGACTCACTTAAGATAAAATTTTAAAGATAAAAAAATAGGAGAAATGATATATATGCCAACAAGTGCTGATGAAAGAAAGCTAATGTTAAAATGTTGATGAAACTCCAAACAGACTTGAATTCCATCATAAATTCCGTATTAACAAAAGGTAATATAAGAAAATATAAATCATTAAACTTTAATCATGTAAGACAAAAGCTACCACATATATAAAGCAGAAGCAGAAAGTGAGGCATTGCCAATTCTAGAAACACAATGGTAGCATTTAACACAGAATTTTCAGAAATCAGCAAAAGAATAAAATAATAAATAAGGCATAGGATTTGAATGACACAATAAAAGTAGTTTAGCCATTTATTCAAGAAATGTTTTTGAGTACTCACTGTGTGACAGTTACTCTTTTGAGTGTTCTAGATTGTGACAGTAAAAAAGAAAAGCCCAGATCTAAACATTTTACCTTCTCATTTTTATAACGAAAGACAGACAATTGAAAAAGTAAATTAAATACACCACATATGACAAGGTAGTAAGTATTTGAAGAGAAAGAGGAAAGTCAGCCTGGGTGGGTGAGCAGATTGCAGTTTCACTTGGGTTTATTAGGGAAGGCTTCACTAAGAATAAGACATTGAGTAATGCTCAGAGGAGGAGTAAGAGTTAAAGCTAACAGGAGATTTTGAGTAGAACAATGACACGATCTGGTTTACATAAAATTGCAGGGCTGGGTAATTTGGTGGGAAAAATAAAATTAACTGTAAGTAAGTGTGGAATGACAGGAACAGATTGGAAGCCTATAGCAATAATTCATGTAAAACATTATGGTGGCTTGGACCAACTTGCATCAGTAGAAATAGCTAAAAATGGCCAAATAGTAAATCTACAACAAAAATAAAGCAAAATGGATATACTGATAGATAGGATGGGCAGCATGGTTTATTTTCTGTATTTATATATTAGTCAATATTCTTAATTCCTGTGTCTGGCTATTATTCCACAATTTTGTGATCATTAAAAGGAATTCAAAATATCTTCTAATTATCATAAATGCATAAGAAAGAGGACTGATGTATTATATCAAACCAAAAAGCTTAGTGTATTAGTCTGTTTTCATGCTGCTGTTAAAGACATACCTGAGACTGGTCAATTTACAAAAGAAAGTGATTTAATGGACTAACAGTCCCACAAAGCTGGGGAGGCCTCACAATCATGGCAGAAGGGAGGAGGAGCAAGTCACATCTTACATGGATGGCAGCAGGCAAAAAGAATGTGCAGGGGAACTCCCGTTTTTAAAACCTTCAGAGCTCATGAGACTCATTAACTCTCACAAGAGCAGCACAGGAAATATCTGCTCTCATATTGAAAATCAAATCAAAAGCAAGTTAATTACTTCCTAGATACAATGCAGGTACAGGCATACAGTAAATATAGCCCTTCCAAATGGGAGAAGTTTTCCAAAACAAAAGGGCTACAGGCCCCATGCAAGTCTGAAATCCAGTGGGGTAGTCAAATCTCAAAGCTCTAAAATTATCTCCTTTGACTCCATGTCTCATATCTAGGTAACATTGATGCAAGAGTTGGGTTCCCATGGTCTTGGGCAGATCTGCTCTCATGGCTTTGCAGGATACAGCCTCCTACCTAGCTGCTTTCATGGGCTAGCATTGGGTGTCTGTGGCTTTTCCAGGAGCACAGTGCAAGCTGTCAGTGGATCTACCATTCTGGGGTGTGGAGAATGGTGGCCCTCATCTCGCAGCTCCACCAGTCAGTGCCCCAGGGGGGACTCTGTGTGAGGACTCCAACACCATATTTCCCTACTACACTGCCCCAGTGGAGGTTCTCCATGAGAGTACTACACCCACAGAAAACTGTTGCCTGGGCATTCAGGCATTTCCATACATCCTCTGAAATCTAGGTGGAGGTTCCCAAATGTCAATTATTGACTTCTGTGCACCTGCAGCCTCGACACCACATGGAAGCTGCCAAGTCTTGGGGCTTTACCCCTCTGAAACCACAGCCTGAGCTGTACCTTGGCCTCTTTTAGTCATGGCTGGAACAGCTGGGATGCAGGGAGTCTTATCCCTAGACTGCACACAGCGGAGGGACCCTGGGCCCAGCCAAGGAGACAATTTCTTCCTCCTAAACTTCCAGGCCTGTGATGGGAGGGGTTGCCACAAAGGTCTCTCACATGTCCTTCCCCATTGTCTTGGGGATTAATATTTGGCTCATTGTTACTTATGCAAATTTCAGCAGTCAGCTTGAGTTTCTCCTCAGAAAATGGGATTTTCTTTTCTATTTCATTGTCAGGTGGCAGATTTTTTGAACTTTTATGCTCTGCTTCCCTTATAAAAGTGAATGCTTTCAACAGCACCCAAGTCGCATCTTTAATGCTTTGCTGCTTAGAAATTTCTTCCGTCAGATACTCTAAATCAACTCTCTCAAGTTCAAAGTTCCACCAGACTCTAGGGCAGGGGCAAAATGCTGCCAGTCTCTTTGCTAAAACATAACAAGAGCAAATGTTGTTCCAGTTCCAAAGAAGTTCCTCATCTCCATCTGAGACCACCTCAGCTTGGACTTTATTGTCCATGTCACTGTCAGCATTTTGGACAAAGCCATTTAACAAGTCTCTAGGAAGTTCCAAACTTTCCCACATTTTCCTGTCTTCTTCTGAGTCCTCCTAACTCTTCCAACCTCTACCTGTTCCCCAATTCTAAAGGCGCTTCCACATCTTGAGGTGTCTTTTCAACAGCAACCCACTCCCAGTACCAATTTACTGTATTAGTCTGTTTTCATGCTGCTGATAAAGACATACCTGAGATTGGGCAATGTAGAAAATAAAGCAGTTTAATGGACTTACAGTTCTTCATGGCTGTTGGGGGGGCTCACAATCATGGTGGAAGGCAAGGAGGAGCAAATCACATCTTACATGGATGGCAGCAGGAAAAACCAGACAATGAGCAGAAAAACTCTTTTTAAAACTATGTAATCTCATGAGACTCATTCACTACAATAAGAACAGTGCAGGAAACATCCACCCCCATAATTCAATTATCTCCCACATGGGAATTGTGGGAGTTACAATTCAAGATGAAGTTTGGGTGGGGACAAAGACAAACCATCTCATTAATAAATTATATATATATATATATAATAACTTATATTTGGTCATCATACTTTAAATGACAGTGTAACAGGTCAGTTGAAAAAGAAACTGTGTTCACTAGGATATTTTATTTTAAAAAAATTGGTCTGAATACGTTGAAGATTTAAGGGTAAAATAACAACAAATAACTTATTATTCATTATAATTTATTTATTTCCTTATTAACTGCCAGGGAATGTAGGCAATAACTTAAAAATGAATGATAATGAAAGCATGACACAACAAAAACTTTGGGATATGCCTGATGAATTACTCAGAGGAAATTTAGTGTTAAATTAACTTATTACAAAATAAAGACTAAAATCCAATTTTCACATGAGAAAGAGGAAAAAGGAAGAACCACATAGCACAAGATATAACAATATGATTGATATTTAAAACCCAAATAAATGTATTTTTTTAAAAGAGACTACCAAAAAAAATTATTGACATAAGTGAAAGCTGGTTATTTGTAAAAAAGCAATATTACTAAAATGCAGAAAAGTGCTTATTTCTGTTGAAAAATAAAATGATGAAATAAACAACAGCAAAACATAAAAATAGATAGTCATATTTTTTGATACTATGTGATCAAATAATTAAAAGAATGTACAAATTTACATCATGTATTTGAAACTCTAAACTTAACATATGATTCCCTGGTGAAATGTTATTTAACAATACTGATTTAAAAGAAGTAATAAAGAAAAAACAAAGAATAAACTTTAAAGGTGGTCAAATGCTGTTGTGATAGGCAGAAAAATTGCATACCAAAGACGTTCACCTCCTACTCTCTGGAGCCTGTGAATATGTTACATCACATGTCAAAGACAAGTTATGGTACCAGATAGAAATAAGGTCTCTAATCAGATGACTTTTAAAAGAGAAAGATTCTAATGAACTATCCAAGTGGGACCAATATAATTGTAAGTCTTTAAATATGGAAGGAGGAGGAACAAAAGTTGATGGCTAGAGTGAAGGCTAGAATGGTTAGCATGACGATGAGAAAATTATACAAACTATTCTTGCCTTGAGGAAGGAAGAGTGCCACGAAGGGGAAATGCAGGCAGCCCGAAGAGTTGGGGAATATAAGGAAACTGATGTTCCCTGATGTGTTTTGGCCGTGCCCCCACCCATACCTCATCCTGAATTGTAATTCCCATCATCTGCACATATTGTGGGGGAGACATAGTGAGAGGCCATTGAATCATGGAGGCAGTTACCTCCATACTGTTCTCATGATAGTGAATGAGTTCTTATGATTTCTGATGGTTTTATAAGAGGCTTTCCCCCTACCTTCGTTCTGCAATTCTACTTACTGCTGCCATGTGAAAAAGGGTGTGTTTGTTTCCCCTTCTACCATGATTGTAAGGTTGCAGAGACCTCCTCAACCCTGTGGTACTGTGAGTCAATTAAACCTCTTACCTTTACAAATTACCCCATCTCTGATATGTCTTTATAAGCAGCATGAGAATGGACTAATACACTCCTCTAGAAGCTACAAGAGAAATGCAACTCTTGATTTTAACACAAAGTTACTTCAAGCCATCAAGTTATCACAATTCATTAAAGCAGCAATGGGAAACTAATGCAACCCATAACAAAAGCACCAGTTCCATACACTTAGGATGTAAATCCTATCATACTTCAAGGGATGGTTAAGCACTGTTTATATAACTTGTTCTAAAGCCCAGGAAAAGCTGGCTAGCATCCTGTAGTATTCTAAAAGGGTATTTTAGAGAGTGATTGTGACATAAAAACCTAACATAGTTGACAGAAGGAGAGGGAAAGAAAGAAGGGAAGCAGATGCGGTAGGGAAAAGAAAGAGAAAGATGAAGAGAAAGAAAAACTATCAGCCAAGCACATGAATAATATAGTTGAAAAAATAACACACTAAACATGGTTTACAAGGAAGTGTAAAACATTTTAATATTCAGGACTTTATTAATGAAATTCATGGCATAGGGAAATTAAATAATTTTTTCACATAAAATATTTTTATAACATCACACATTTCTGAGATTAGATAAAAAAAAGTTGTTAGACTCAAAAGAAAATGCCACCATTAAGGAATACATGGTAATTTTTAAAAAGTAATCTCCAGCAACCATTATAATGCTGATATGTTAGAAAATTTCCACTGAATTCTACAACCGGAAAAGCCTGACTGCTGTCTTTGAAAGTATAAATCATTTACTAGAGATCTTTGTGAATAAAACTAGATAAATTATTAAGATGGTTAATTTCAGAAGAAAGGTAGAAAATTGTTGTTTAAAAAATTATATGATCATATACTCAAAAAATACTATTTAAGAAAATGTTATGTAAACACTAATGTGGACTGGGCATGGTAGTTCACACCTGTAATCCCAGTACTTTGGGAGCCCAAAGCAGGTGAATCACCTGAGGTCAGGAGTTCGAGACCAGCCAAGCCAACATGGTGGAACCCCATCGCTACTAAAAATGCAAACATTTGCCAGGCATGGTGGCTCATGCCTGTAATCCCAGCTACTCGGGAGGCTGAGGCAAGATAATTGCTTGAACCTGGGAGGCAGAGGTGGCAGTGAGCAGAGATTGCACCAGTACACTCCGGCCTTGGCAACAGAGCGAGATTCTTGTCAAAAAAAAAAAGCTAATGTGACTAACCTATTTATGAATGACAACATTATATATATCAAATAATATTAAAACAAAGAAACAATATGAACTAGAAATATTATAAGTAAAATAAATGAACACAATTATACAAAAAAATTCTTAATTTCTAGTATTCAAGTGCAATTAAAATGAGATTGTTACCATTCAACATTTTGGCAAACATTGAAAAGTTTAAGATACTTACACATTTGTAAGGGTGTAGTATAACACATAGCAATATCTGATAAGAATTTATATCCTAAACATCAACCTATAAGGTGATGTATAATTACAGAACACCTATATTATGTCACAAGTTAGCAGTTTAAAAAATTAGATCTATGTGAACTGGCAGAGAGATTTTTAAATAAACAGAAACAAGTTGTAAAGTTATGTTTGTGCATGTGTATGTCCACATATATAAAGAACTACCCTGAAGGAGACACAAAAATGTTCATAGTACTCCTCAATTAAAAAGGGAAGGGAATCGGATAGAGGAAACAAGTAAAGGAGAGGTCTGCTGCTTGCATTTTCTGCAAAGTGATTGATTCTCTATATATTCTGAGGTAATGATAAATTAAAGTCTAAATACAATTAACACTACACTGGTGTTCATGGTCCGACTCAGGAGAATAGCAAGCATTTTAAGCATATTACAGATAATTTAGTACAGAGATTTGGTTACACAGTTGCTGGAAGACCAAGGGAGCCAAATAGAGAGAAGGAGACAACTCAGAGATCTCCAACTATAGAAACTCACTCTTGCATTAGAATCAGCAGGAAAAATAAAAGAGAGCGAGAGAGAGAGACAGAGAAAGAGAATGGTATTACTAAATTTCAGGGGGTGAAGTCACCCGGCAGAAAGTGGAATAACCACAAGAGGGGTTGATGGTGTAAACAAGATACCATGTTGTCATACGCACTGCCTCGGCATATAGACTGGAGTACAACGCACTGCCTCGGCATATAGACTGGAGTACAACGCACTGCCTCGGCATATAGACTGGAGTACCACGCACTACCTCGGCATATAGACTGGAGTACAGATGCCCTAGCTTTTTCCTTTTCCTCTCTCCGCTGCATCAGGCTCTGAAATCGCCTGCCAGTGTCTCCCATTGGCTGAAACACAACCGGCAGCAGCTGACAAAATAACCATGAAAACTGCTTCCAGGGGTCATCCCACCTGGAACACCTAGCAATATATGGGAAGAATAAGGAACAGGTTTGAAAGTAAACAAGCCCTGGACAGACTCAAATGCATGTGATACATTTAATCACTTTTTATGATTTTTTTTATATTCTTGCAAGCTAATATTTATATTTAACACTCAGGAGTAGATATGCAGAATGTTCAATTGGAAGATATCTAGTAGAATGTCAGAGAAAATAGTCTACACAGCTCTAATAAAATAAGAACCAACTATAGATATTATATATGTGCCTACTGGTGTGAATATTGCTCTTCTTTTCTAATATGAAAATTTGTACCATACAAAACAGCGTTTAAATATTCAATACCATATTCAGAACTTGAGAATTCTAACCACATAAGAACTAGCAATGATTTCAGTCAAGTAGATATTTTATGTATTCTCCCATGAATCACACTATGAAAATTTCTGATTTCTCTCATTCTGGGGTTAGATTATGATGTAAATTATTCTGGGAAGAAGCCGCACACAAAAGCCATCAAGTGTTTCAAGAGGAAACAGCAGGCTCTCAAAAATCTATGGAAAGTCTAATTGAATCTGGGGAAATACTTGCCTGATTAGGTTCTTTTATTGGACTCTGAAGTTATAAGAATGATAGCTTAAATCATTCCCATTGAATAGAGACAGAAGACAGTCAAAGTCATCTTGAATATACAAATAAAATAACTTGCTCATTAGTTATCAAGAAGCTATAATTAGGAATGTCCTTTTGAGTACTAAATATTTTAGGCTAAAACACTGTTTACATCATACTTTATGTATGCCAAGTAAAGTCTTTACATGAGATGGTCCAATCAAGGAATGCCTTGGTCAACTTCTTATGACTGTAACCATGAGCTATGTGAGTTTTCTCTAATCTCTACTTCCAGCTGTGCCATGCAAACCCAACCTGCAAGAAATTGCAGAACTCATTTTACTACTTACTTTCACAACGATGTTCCTTTATAGGGATAAACATGAAACTCTTAGACTTATATTCAAGATATATTATGAATCAATTTTCATTCTGTCTTTTTATGCATTACATCTTACATGTTAATAAAAGTACTTGGAGATTTTTCCAAATGATGACAACTTTCTGTATTTCCTGCTGTTTTTGTAAGACTATTTTTGTTTTAGAAGACTTTCTCAACAATACTCAGATAATATAACTATGTACACAAAAATCAATCCATCGACTAATCCAATAAATCTTTAAAGTCTGTGAAGCATTTCTGTATACATATTTTCAGGTGTTCCTCAAAACCCTTTTATAAGGTATGTTGGATGGGGGTGAATATGAGATTATTTGGAGCAGATTTGACAGGAAATAATATATTAGAAAAAGCTGAGGAGGATGAGCCTTTTGGCAAAACATATCATTGTTTCTCTCCTTTTCCTTCCTACTAGAATTAAAAAAGAGAAAGCAGGGGCTAACTATCCGTAACCTTATAACCTTCCTGGCAACTAAAAGGGTTAAAATTCAAGACAGAAGCTAAAATGAAAGAAGAAATTGAGGCAAGATTTTTATGTAAAGACATCACTTTATGACTGGCAGAGAGAAAATGACTGCAAAGCCCAGACAAATACCCAGACGTGCACAGAAAGAGTGACTGTATTTGTTTATTTAGAACACTAATATAAACTTGGAAAGAGGAAGGAACAGTAATCTCCTTAGGCATTACACTGCTATAAAGAGAAAAAAAAGTACATGTCCCAAATTAAAGAAAAAGTGAAGCAACTCCATTTCTACCTGTAGTGCCAACCCCATGACATCTCAATTCTTCACAACGTTGGCTTTCAATTTGGAAATAATTTATTGAGGGTGAATTTTATGTCACTATGTTTGAAGAAAAACATACAAAGACACTCTTGCCCTGCAATGACTTCCTGCAAAACTCAGAAATACCCTCCTGTCTATGCCTCTCTTCCACAGAGGTATCCCAGATGCCTTCTTTGTAAAAACAGCTGCATTTGTATGCTCAGATGTATAATTTAAAAGTCAGACTGCACTCTTCAGAAAATTCCCAAGAATAAGAGTTTAACTGGCAAATTTTTATCGATTTTAAGATCGTGGAGCCTGTGATCCAAGCGCACATCAAGTGACGCCAAGAAATCAGGAGGAAAAATGATGAGTAAGCTGTATGTGATGGGCATGAACAGTTAAAGAGTGAAGCCTGCTCCAGAACATGAAAATCTGTACTAGAATCACATGGATCTTTGGTAATGAGGATATGTATAGTAATTACATCACAGTAAACACAAAGGTAATGTCTTTAAAATAATGATGATGGAATTTTAAGATGATGACGAGATTAGAAGATGTACTTTCTGTCCTTCCTTGAGAAGTTAGCCTGGTTTCAGATAAAGGGAGAGTTCAAATATCTAATTCTCACTAAAAGGGAAACATACAGGAAAGCTAGAGCTCTTTATTAGTATAATATTTACTAATTCATTAAGTGTGTCTATTAAGTGGAGCACTATTCTATGCATCAGAAGTATAGAAATGAGCAGATTTGTGCAACAGAGCTTCATACACAAATAGTAGAAATAAGCAGACATAAAAAAACAGACAGAAATAGAAATAAACAATTTGGTGCATATAAAGAACAATGTTTAAGGTGAAAGGAATGAACTTATATTAACTGTGTAACTGCAGAAGGAGAACTTGATAGTACTAGGATTTGAAGTAATGAATAAATGTGGAATAGCTTTAAGAAATAATGTTGTTCATTGACAAAGAATAAGCACAGTACAACTGGGTATTGGATTCTAGGTATATTTGGTTTTCCAGTTTCTGGTATCATCTTAGGAGAAGGCCAATGTCACTCACTTTGAGTATTTTCATAGTTTCTTTTTGTTGTTCTGATTTTTCCCTCCCTAAAATATTTTAATATGATCCCTTTATCCTTAGTACTTTCAAATTTTGCCAAAATTTGTCTTAACATGGGTCTTTTTTCTTTTATTGTACTTGTTCTATTTTCTTTGGAACATTATTTTTTTCAAGTTCAGGAATTTTGACTCTATTAATTCTGGAAAATATGGTTGCTTTCACTTTGTTCAATCTATTAATTTGATGTTGCAATCACAATTACCTAATTTCCTTTTCTTTTCTCTCTTGGTTTATATCTTGACACTCTCTCCTCCATTTATTCTCAAATATGATCCGTATATATTCATTTTAAATCATTCTGTTGAATTTTTACGGTCTGCTGCCACATTTTCACTCTGAAAACTCTTGTCTTATGGATGTCTTTTTATAGTGTCATTTTTCTGTTCCATGGTTTCAATACACCATCTTATTTCTGTGAGGATGCTAATTTTTAAATAATCTTTTGATATCTGTACTGTTTCTATTTATTCCATGCTTTCTTGTTTTCTGTTTGTTGCTATCTCTGTAGTCTGGCTGAAAATCTAACAACCCTGGCAATATTGAGTTCTGGTGAAGATGCCCAGCAACAGGAACTCATCTATTGTTGGCAAAAAATACAAAATGGTATAGGCACTTTTGAAGACAGTTTGGGAGTTTCTTATGTAACAAGATATAGTCTCAACATATCACCCCAGAAGTCTTGCTGTTAGGTTTTCACCCAATTAATTTTAAGATATATGTACACAAATGACTATGTATGAATGTTTGTAATGGTTTTCTTTATAATTACCAAACACTGGGAACAAACAAGATGTCTTTTCATATGCTGGGGAGGTTTGTCCCTTCCAAATCTCGTGTTGAAATGTGATTCCAAATGTTGGAATCGGGGCCTGGTGGGAGGTCATTCCATTAAGGGGGTGCATCTCAATGAATGGCTTAGCACCATCGCCGTATGTGATAAGTGAGTTTTTGTCAGTTCATTCACACAAGATCTGGTTGTTTAAACGTTTGCCAACTCCTCACACCACTCTCTTGCTTTTGTGCTTACCATGTTGACATGCTGGCTCTCTGTTGACTGCTGTCATGATTGTAAGCTTCCTGAGGCCTCACTAGAGGCAGATGTCATCATCATGCTTCCTGTAAAGCCCACAGAAATATTAGCCAACTAAGTATTTTTTACCTAGCCTCAGGTGTTTCTTTTCTTTTGAGACAGAGTCTCACTCTGTCACCCAGGCTGGAGTACAGTGGCATGATCTTGATTCACTGCAAACTCTGCCTCCTGGGTTAAAGTGATTCTCATGCCTCAGCCTCCCAAGTAGCTGGGACTACAGGTGCCCGCTACCATGCCCAGCTAATATTTTTGTACTTTTAGTACAGATGGGGTTTCACTGTGTTAGCCAGGATGGTCCCGATCTCCCGACCTTGTGATCCACCCACCTAGGCCTCCCAAAGTGCTGGGATTACAGGTGTGAGCCACCATGCCCATCCCAGGTGTTTCTTTATAGCAATGCAAGAATGGCTTAACACATCCTTCAGTAGGTACATGGATAAGCAAACTAAGGTATACTCATACAATAAAATACAATTCAGAACTGTTTTAGTCTATTTTGTGCTGATACAACAAAATACCTGAGACTGAGTAATTTGAAAAGAACTGACGTTTCTTTCTCACAGTTTTGGAGTCTGGGAATCCCAAGATGAAGGTGCTGGCATCTAGTGAGGCCTTCTTGCTGCATCCTTACTTAGAAGAAAGAGAAACTAGACCTGAAGATCAAGCTAGCAAGCCAGCTGAAAGCTTCAAGAAGCCTCTTTTATAACAGCCTTAGTCCCATTAATGAGAAAGGAACCCTCATAACCTAATCATCTTTTAAAGGCCCCACCCCTTAATACCATCACATTGGCAACACTCAAATCTTGGAGAGCACCCATTCAAACCATAGCAAGAGTTTAAAAGTAATAAGATAAAAAGAAACACTAAGACACAAATGAATCTTAAATGCATATTACTAAGTGAAAAAAGCCAATCTGAAAAGGCATGTTACCATTAAATGACATTCTGGAAAACGCCAAGCTATTGAGAGGATAAACATGGTAGTGCCTGTCATGAATGACACGGGAAGGGATTGAACAGGTACAGCACAGGACAGTGATGCTAATTTTATATGATACTGTGACAGAGGATGCACGACATAATATGTTTATCAAGAACTTGATGCAAAAAATGAACCTAATACGTGCAAATAAAATAAATGTTTAGGATCTTCAGGGATCTCATGATAAAATGCAAAAGGAGAGAATGGAACCTCACTGGATTATATGTGTGAAACAAACTTGCTGTAGGAGTTCAAGAGAAAAGGTAGAAACCTATGTATATTTGGAAATAAGTAGAGTCTCTAAGACTAAAGGCAAGCTGACCATAAGCCTGCACTCTCACTGAAGAAGTCATTTGCACAGGAATATGAGTTAATAATTCTGAAACTGCAATACATGAATAAAAGAATTGAATATTCATATAAATTGGTGATGGGTAGTAAAAGCCAAGTTTCTGACTGTTGTGTGTGAAGTTTCAGAGAAGAAAGAGGTGAAGGTGGAACAATCCATGTGACAATGAATTTGATTTAGAGAAATAAGTATGAACTCCTGTTGTGCTTCACACAGATACACAGTTTCATATAGAAATATGTATGAATGTATTTATATATAATCTGCATAATATACACACATATATATTCCCTGTCAGCTTACAGGGCCTGGAAGCAACAACACTCTCATTAAAAATAAATATACTTAGAGCCAGATCTTATTTTCAAATCCCATTATCTAATAAAAGAAACCAGGAGTGCTAGCAGAAATGACTGACTCTAGGTCTGGGGCAGGATATATACAAGGTGAACAGAAAGCATTTTACACAGCTAGAAATTAAGAAAGTATACACACACACGCTGTGTTAGTTAGTTTACATACTGTAATAAAGAACTATCTGTGACTGGGTCATGAATGAAGAGGTTTAATTGACTCACAGTTCAGCAGGTTGTACAAGAAGCGTGGCTGGGAGGCCTCAGGAAACTGACAATCATGGCAGAAGACAAAGAAAAAGCAAGTCCATGTTAACATGGCAGAGTGGGAGAGACAAAGGAGGAAGTGCTACATACTTTTAAACAACCAGATCATGGGAGAACTCAATGACATAAGAACAGCAAGCAAAAAAATCTGCTCCTATGATTGAATCACCTACCATCAGGTCCCTTCCCCAACACTGGAAACTACAATTCAATATGACATTTCCAAGGGGACACAGAGACAAACTCTACCATTTAGCACCCGGCCCTTCCCAAATCTCATTTTCTTCTCACATTTCAAAATAAAATCATGCCTTCCCAACAGTCACCCAAAGGCTTAACTCATTCTAGCATTAACTCAAAAGTCCAAATCCAAAGTCTCATCTGAGACAAGGCAAGTCTCTTTCACCTAAGAGTCTATAAAATCAATAATAAGTTAGTTATTTCCAAGATACAATGGGGATACAGGCATTGAGTAAATGTTCCCATTCTAAATGGGAAAAATTGTCCAAAACAAAGCAGCTACAGACCCCATGTAAGTCTGAAACCCAGCAGGGTGGTCATTAAATATCCAAGGTCCCAAATAATCTCCTTTGACTCCATGTCTGACATCCAGGTCACATTAATGCAAGGGGTGTAATCCCAAGGCTTTGGGTAGCTCTACTCCTATGGCTCTGCAGGGTACAGCCCCACAGCTGCTTTTACAGTCTCTCATTGAGTGCCTGTGGTTTTTCCAGGAACATGATGAAAGCTGTTGGTGGATCTACAATTTTGAGGTCTGGAGGCCAGTGGCCCTCTTCTCATAGCTCCACTAGGCAGTGCCCCAGTGAAAACTCTGTGTGGGAGTTCCGACCCCACATTTCTGTTGTGCACTGCCCTAGTACAGGTTTACCATGAGGGTTCCACCCCTGCAGTAGATTTTAGCCTGTACATCCAGGCATTTCCATACATCCTTTAAAATCTAGGTGGAGGCTCCCAAGCATCAACTCTTGCCCTCTGTACACCCATAGGCCCAACACCAAGTGGAAGCTTCCAGGGCACGGTGCTTGTCTCCTCTGAAGCAATGGCCCGAGTTGTACCTTTGCCCCTTTCAGCTGCAGTTGGAGGTGGAGTAGCTACAATGCAGGCTGCCATGTCCTGAGGCCCTGGGCTGTCCCATGAAACCATTGTTTCCTCCTAATTCTCCAGGCCTGTGATGGTATGGGCTACCCTGAAGGTCTCTGAAATGTCTTGGAGGCAATTCTTTCATTGTCTTGGCTATTAACATTTGGCACCTCTTATGCAAATTTCTGCAGCTGGCTTAAATTCTTACCTAGAAAATGGGTTTTTCTTTACAACCACATAGTCAGGCTGCAAATTCTCCACACTTTTGTGCTCTGTTTCCCTGTAAAATATAAGTTCTAGTTTCAGATAATGTCTTTGTTCATGCAAACTAGCATGTGCTATTAGAAGCAGACAGGCCACATCCTGAATGCTTTGCTGCTTAGAAATTTCTTCCATGAGATACCCTAAATTATCTCTCTCAACTTTAAAGTTCCACAGATCTCTAGAACAGGGGCACAATGTTGCCGGTCTCTTTGCTAAAGCATAGCAAGAGTGATCTTTGCTCTACTTCCTGATAAGTTCCTCATTTTCATCTGAGACCACCTCACCCTAGACTTTACTGTCCATATCACTATCAGCATTTTGGCCACAGCCACTCAACAAGTCTCTAGGAAGTTTCAAACTTTCCCTCATCTTTCTATCTTCTTCTGAGCACTCCAAACTTCCAAATTCTGCCCATTATCTAATTCCAAATTCACTTCCATATTTTCAGGTAACTTTATAGCAAAGCTCCACTCTCAGTACCAATTTTCTGTATTTGTTCTCACACTGCTATCAGGCAGTACTTGAGACTGGGTAATTTATGAAGAAAAGAAGTTTACTTGACTCACAATTCTTCTTACTATACAGGAAGCATGGCTAGGAAGCCTCAGGAAAGTTACAAAAGTATGTCTTACCATGACAAAGCAGGAGACAGACAGTACAAAGTGGGAAGTGCTACACAGTTTTAAACAACCAGAGAACTTATGAGAACTCACTGTTTATCATGAGAACAGCAAGAGGGAAATCTGTCCCCATGATCCAATCAACTCCCATCTGGTACCTCCCCCAATATTAGGAATTGCAATTCAACATGAGATTTTGGTGGGGACACAGAGTCAAACCATATTTCACACACACACACACATATGCACACACGCACATACACACACACACATGCACACACAATGAAGGGGGCATGCCAAAGAAACAAAGGAATTATTATTCAAGAGTCCATATTGATACAATATTGGAATATATTGAGAGTAAACACATTTCTTATGCAGAAGAATTCTAGATAATTTATCTAGATTTCATTTTCAAGGAAGTCAAGCATAACTCCCTCCTTAAATATGGGCTGTACATAGTGACTTTCTTCTAAATAATGCATGGGACAAAAGAGGAAAAGAGTAACTTTACAATGAAGAAACCAGACAAATACTATTTGTGATCAAGGTTCACCTCAATACTGACAAGTCTTGATAATACGAACCCTTGGAATATGATGAAAATGATGCTTCACTTTTATATTTTTCTTTCTGTAAACACATACCCTAGTTTAATCATGAGAAACATGTCAGACAGGACAGAGATGAGGGACATTCTATGAAACAAAGAAAGTCTGACAAATTGTCATGGCCAAGAGTAGCCTAAGGAGACCTCACATCTAAATGTACAAAATGATATCTTGGATGGAATTTTAAAATAGAAAAAAGTAGATTAGGTAAAAAGTTAGAAATTTTAATGAAGAATAGACTTTAGTTAATAATAATGTATTGATATCGGTTTATTAATTGTGATGAATGTGCTGAGTCAATGTAAGAAGGTAGTAATAAGGGAAAGTCTGGGTATATGGGAAGTCTGTGTACTGCAGAATTTTTCCATAAACTAAAACTATTCTTAAATGTTTCTTTAGGCCGGGCGTGGTGGCTCACACCTGTAATCCCAGCACTTTGGGAAGTCAAGGCGGGCAGATCATGAGGTCAGGAGATCAAGACCATCCTGGCTAATCCGGTGAAAGCCCATATCCACTAAAGATACAAAAAAGTAGCCGGGCATAGTGGCGGGCGCCTGTAGTCCCAGCTACTCGGGGAGCTGAGGCAGGAGAATGGCGTGAACGCGGGCGGCAGAACTTGTAGTGACCAGAGATCGCACCACTGGGCTCCAGCCTGGGCAACAGAGTAAGACTCCGTCTCAAAAAAAAAAAAAAAAAAAAAAGGGGGGGGTTTCCTTAAACATACTACATGACAATGTCAATTCTCACTTATATAATTTTTTAAAAATTACAAACGTTTGACCACTCATTCTTTTTGAGAAGCTGTGTTGAAATGGCCACAAAACTGTACATTCCCTCAGGAGGTGAATTTAGCAACGTCTAACTAAAACTACATAGGTTTTTTAACTCTTTGATCCCCCAAGTTCTCTTCTAAGAATTCACTCTGAGACATGTTTCCAGTAATACAAAAATAGTTACCCAGAAAAAGTTGTATGTGGCATCATTTGTAATGACAATTATTGGGAAGAAAAAAACTGTGAACCCATACTTAAGATAATGTTTGAATAAATCATGGTACAGCTCATATAGTAGAGTACTATGAGTCTGTGAGAATGAATGAAGATCTCTATGAAACAGAGTGAAAAGAGCATAGTGCATGTATATATGTAATATGCTACAACTCAAGGAAATAAGGAAATAAATATTTTAACATCCGTATCTATTTGTCCTTCCCTTGTGTTGCTGTTTTCCCAGATCCCTTAGAATGGGGGAAAGTATCTGGTGTTATACAACTACTTTTTATAGAAACTTTCAATTATTCCTTCTGATTT
>NW_022294476.1:0-2971 GCF_002776525.5 Piliocolobus tephrosceles | reverse complement strand
AGAACGCCAAAGGGTGAAGAGATGTCCTGTTTTATTGTTGTTGTTTGCTTGCTTGCTTCTTTGTTTTGAGTGGGAAAGGCCCTCCTCACTTCCCCATGGAGAGGATGGCAAGTTAGAATGCTTGGAAATGCATAGAATTCCAATTTTGCTATCCAAAGGGAGTCTCTATGGACGCTTCACACCCCACCATTTTACAGGTGGGGTGAACGACCGCTAATGCTAGTAGAAGCAGGTGTTATAGCCTCACTTTGCAATACATATGTTGTCTAGCAGCAGCTTGCTTTAGGATGTAGGGGTTCTAAGTACCCATTCTCCTCTTTCTGTAGTCTCAGCTGAACTGAGACAGAATGAGTTCCATTTTAACACTCAAATACAATAAAAATACGGCATTGCAGAAACTTGAAGATGAAAGTACATGGAGGTCACTTTAAAAAAAGCACCTTTTGATTTAGACTGTGGTCCCCTTTTATTACAGAATACACTGACATTTCTCAGAGGAATAAGTTATTTGTAAATCTTTATTCACTTAGGTTCACTGAAACTTGAGTGATAAAAATAAAAAAAAAGGTGGGTCAAATCTAATAAGATAAATTTCTATTTTCTCTCCTATGTTCATCTGCATGATAAAGCTCTGCCATTTTCCTTCAGGTCATTTTTCCAGTTCCTTTCACATTTTACCTTTGTTGTTCTCTCTTTCATTTCTAGAGAATATTACTCTCATTTGGATAGACCAGTCTGCAGCCTCCTAAGAACATCTCAGAGTTGACATTACTACATACTTGTTTATTCCTTTCAAGGAGTAAACATATTGTTCAGAACAAGCTGAAAATATTGTTCTAGAAGTCTAATGCTAACATAAAATCATTTCCCACTTCATCATTCAATTAATACAAAATGGCTATGGTTTCTCAAACCCTCTTGCTTTTTCATGTTTTTGTTCATGCTATTATACTACCTCTAAGTACATAACTTTCTTCTCAGTCTCCTTTGACCATCATCTACTCACCCGTCGGGATTTAGACAGGCCTATGTTGAAAAATATGCTTAAAAACAAAGCTTACCTGAGAACGCCATTGTCAAGGATATACAAAATAGCAAGTATTAAATTTGATGACTTTCTTCATAGAATAGATGTAGAATATTTTGTTTGAATGCTATTTAATTCAGATTAATATACATGCATACACTTATGCATGTGTATATATTAATACACGTTATATGTGCATGTGTATATAAATATACACACACAAACACACATGTATGTACATACATCTGCTATACCACTATTAACTTTTTGGATAAAAATGTCAAAAGTGAAATTTTTTTATTTTGATATTTTTTCTTTGTATAATTGGCACATAAGAGGACTAAGGCTCCTATACTCTATGCATGTCTCAGAAAATAAGTACCATAGAGTCTCAGTATTTGAAAAACTCTTAAAGTTTATCCAGATGAAATTTCTACTGAATCTGAGAATTTGCTCCACTACATAACACTATAATTCCTACTATATTGACAGATTGTCACCACCTATTTGCTTGAATATTTAGGGTGAAGAGCTGTGGCCTTTCGAAGAAGAACACTTTGGGGTAATTTCTGTATCATAGGTGCTTTGTAACTCTAAAGGGTGAAACAGAAACCAGTTTCTGAGTGTCACTGGGTAACACATTTCAGTTCATAATTCAAAAGTCATCTTTATTGACTCTTCCTCAATATAGAGAGACTGCTTCACCTGAAATAAAAGTAGGATATCAAAAACGACTGAATATTTGTTTTGAGACAATAAAAGGAATTTTTCGTACTGTGTGGAGTCTTTAACCAGAGGCAAGTAGAGAAGATGAAAGGAAGAGGATTCTAGAAACTAGATTCTAAATTAGCAATACGGTGACTATGGCAACGACAAAATCATGTCAGTCTGTAAAAATACAAAATAAACAATTACCCCCTCTGAAGAAAATACTAATTTGTACATGTGTTAGGAAAAAAGATTAATGTATGAAGAAAATACTTTATAGAGGAGGACTTTTTTTTGAAATAAAATCCATTGTAAAGGGATTTCTTCTTTAGACTACCATGGAGCAACAGAGATTAAAATATACCCACCTTTATGAAATCAAACATTATAGAAAATACACAAGACAATGGTTTTCAAGGTAGTGGACATCAAAATATGGATGATAGTGATCCCTGCAAGGTGGGAAACAAATGAAGTGAGCCTTATGATTACCTAACTTAGCACCTGAGAAGTTCTTAGACCATGACACATGATGAAGCATCCAGGTGGAGCCTGGTGGTTGCCATAAGATGAAGAGATAAAGCTGAGAGCCCAGGAAGGCCAAGGTGACAAGAGTAAGCAGGGCAGAGTAACAGAGAGGAGAGAGCTACACGTAGAATTCTGGAGAAATGTACAGAGTCACCGCAAGTCTTAAGGCAAAGACTTACAGGTGCAGTTGTGAAGAAACTAAGGGAGAGGAAATAACCATCTAAAAGAATTGGAAAAAAATCTAGTGCTGACATGAAGTTATGAATAATTCTGTTTTTATTAGCCACAATAAAATATCTCATAATTCAAGAAGCATTGGATAAAGTAGTCATAAGGATTCTGCCTTAGTATTGAGTGAAAAATTAGTTTTAGGCAACATGCTGCTCTGGTTCCACCTAACAAATTTTAGCAGCAAGACAAAGAAGATCAAACTGTTACCTAGCAATTAACTATATCATAGAATAGAGCTCAAAATTATGTGTAGAAATGCAAAAATGTCCAGAAGTCAATAAGATAAAGTTCAAAATGCCTGACATCCAGTCACAAAGTATGGGTCGAAATGAGAAAAACCCAGAATCATAAAAACAGCAACAGCGACAACAAATGACTTGAACAAGTTCAGTGTGGCGAGGACATGAGTTTCTTAAGACTTATATATGAGGCACTCCTGGATGGCAACAGGACAACTGTAGAGATTTGTGCTGCCTC
>NW_022294475.1:0-3682 GCF_002776525.5 Piliocolobus tephrosceles | reverse complement strand
TCAAAACCACAATGAGATACCATCTCACACCAGTTAGAATGGCAATCTTTAAAAAATCAGGAAACAACAGGTGTTGGAGAGGATGTGGAGAAATAGGAATGCTTTTACACTGTTGGTGGGATTGTAAACTAGTTCAACCATTACGGAAAACAGTATGGCAATTCCTCAGGGATCTAGAACTAGATGTACCATATGACCCAGCCATCCCACTACTGGGTATATACCCAAAGGATTATAAATTATGCTACTACAAAGACACATGCACACGTATGTTTATTGCGGCACTATTCACAATAGCAAAGACTTGGAATCAACCCAAATGTCCATCAGTGACAGACTGGATTAAGAAAATGTGGCACATATACACCATGGAATACTATGCAGCCATAAAAAAGGATGAGTTTGCGTCCTTTGTAGGGACATGGATGCAGCTGGAAACCATCATTCTTAGCAAACTATCACAAGAAGAGAAAACCAAACACCGCATGTTCTCACTCATAGGTGGGAACTGAACAATGAGATCACTTGGACTCGGGAAGGGGAACATCACACAATGGGGCCTATCATGGGGAGGGGGGAGGGGGGAGGGATTGCATTGGGGAGTTATACCTGATATAAATGATGAATTGATGGGTGCTGACGAGTTGATGGGTGCAGCACACCAACATGGCACATGTATACATATGTAACCTGCACGTTATGCACATGTACCCTAGAACTTAAAGTATAATAAAAAAAAAAAAAAAAAATAAAGTCTGCTTTAAGTCAGTTATCTTAGTTATATTTACTCTCTTAGGGTCATTGTCTGGTGGGTTAAAGGAACTAGAGGGACCAGGAGTTATAGTAATCCTGGATGGGCTCAGAGTGGAGTTGGTGACTAGCCTAAGAGCTAACCATCCTATGGCATCCCTTCCTGAGATATCTGTTCCTAATCTATACCTTCAAGGTTCCTGGTCTAGAGTACCTGGGTTGTTTATGGTAATTAACATATGATTGCATTTTAAATTACTACAGTTAGGTGGTGTAGAGTCCTTACACAAATGTATTTTTTTCATTGAGAGTTTGTTTTTGGAAGAATGACTTACTCAGTCTCAAAATTGGGTGATCCACCAGACCTCATTCCAGGTAGCACAGGGCTTTCCCCAACAGTGACCAGTTTCAGGACATAATTCCCACACAGTAAGACTTGCCAGGCATTAAATTATATAGTTTGGGGGCAGGATGGAAGTCTTAGTTATGTTGATTATCAGTTTGATTGTATATTCCTTACTTTCTTTTTCTTTTTTTATAGGAAATATGTTTATTATTGATCATCTCAATTCAAAAATACTCATTCTTTCTCAGGGCTGGTCCATCATACTCAGTCTCTTTGCAAATATTAAATACACTGAAATCATGAGCAATTTTAACAGTAACATAGAAACTTCTGTACAGTAAGCAAGACAGGAATTTCCAACAATGACACAAGAGCTCCAGAACTTGCCAGTAAAACAAAGGCAGCATTTCCAATGACAAGGTGTAGGAACCCATGGATAAAAATCTAAAGGAACACATGCTGGAAACCGGGGTCAGAAAATGGTATCATCCACCCTCAATCTGAGTATGCTCAGTGATAGCACAAAGCATGTCCTGTGAGAGGGACTTGGAGATATGATCGCTTCTATCCGGAAATGTGCCCTTTGGGAATGGGGCATATGGTACCTAAGTGCCCCCAAATCAACTGTGTTTCAACTTCTTGCCTATACAGTCATAACCAAGGTTTCAAGGAGAAGGCAGGCGCAGGAAGTATTTAGCTTTGACTTCTTAGCAGATGTAACACCAGCTCTTCATCCTCCACTAAAGACAGGCCGGTATCCAAAGGCTCTAACGTGTCCCACTTGGCCTTCTTTTGGTTACGACTTGATGGTCCCACGTCTTCCATTTCACTGTTGTTCCTCTTCTTCATCCCCTGCTTCTTCTTGGTATCACTAATTTTATTTTCCATATCTTCACTATCTGAATCTTCAGAGCTTCTGTACTTATCTGGATCTGGGAGCATGCTTGGATCAAATCCATCATCATCATCATCATCATCACTACAATCCAGAAAGGCTTCCTCTTCATCTTTGGCTTTTGCTTGCCTCTTGTTGGCTTCTCTTCTGGCTTCCCTTTCTTTCAATCTTTTCTCCTGATGCTTTGCCTTAATTTTCTTCTTATATTTTCTTTGTCAAATTTGTCCTCTTCCTGAAGTCTTTCCTTTGCTTTATCTAAATTGATACCACCGGTGTCACCATCTTCCTCAGCATCCTTGATGGCAGATTTCTGTATTTGTGGCCACTGCTGAACCAACTCCCCCTCACTTTCCAACTCTCGTACTGGGCCCTATTCAATACTTAGATTTTCTTTTACCGCTTGTGTTAGGATTAATCCTAACCATATCCACCCCCAGTGATGGACCCTGCTTATAACTTCTTTTTAGGTTTTCCTTAGAGCTAGTTTTAAGTGTTTCTTAGGTGATTTATACACTCCACATTCACTCTTTTCCCTTTCTTCCGGGGGTTCTTTTACTGGTTTTCTGACCCAAGTGTAATACGTTCACCCTCATTCAACTGTTTGTATGGCTGTCTCAGTGATTAAATGCACTTAATAGAGACCTTCCCAGATTGGGTGGAGAATATCTTTTTTCCAAGTTTTAATGAGCACCGAGTCACCAGGCTGGAAATGGTGTACTGTGAACTCAAGTGATGAGGTTTGAGTTAGAAGTCCTTTATATTTTTTTTGAGACAGAGTCTCGCTCTGTCATCCAGGCTGGAGTGCAGTGGTGCGATCTCGGCTCATTACAACCTCTGCCTCCCCAATTCAAGGACTTTGCCTGCCTCAGCCTCCCAGGTAGTTGGGGTTACAGGTGCCTACCACCACAGCCAGCTAATTTTTGTATTTTTGGTAGAGACGGGGTTTCACCATGTTGGTCAGGCTGGTCTCAAACTCCTGACCTCAGATGATTCACCTGCCTTGGCCTCCCAAAGTTCTGGGATTGCAGGCGTGAGCCACAGTTCCTGGTCTTAAAAGTTTTTTTTTTTTTTTTTAATTATACTTCAAGTTCTAGGGTACATGTGCATAACGTGCAGGTTTGTTACATATGTATACCTGTGCCATGTTGGTGTGCTGCACCCATCAACTTGTCAGCACCCTTCAATTTGTCATTTATATCAGGTATAACTTGCAATGCAATCCCTCTCCCCTCCCCCCGCCATGATAGGCCCCGGTGTGTGATGTTCCCCTTCCCAAGTCCGAGTGATTTCATTGTTCAGTTCCCACCTATGAGTGAGAACATGTGGTGTTTGGTTTTCTCTTCTTGTGATAGTTTGCTAAGAATGACGGTTTCCAGCTGCATGCCTGTCCCTACAAAGGATGCAAACTCATTCTTTTTTATGGCTGCACAGAATTCCATGGTGTATATGTGCTACATTTTCTTAATCCAGTCTGTCACAGAAGGATATTTGGCTTGATTCCAAGTCTTTGCTATTGTGAATAGTGCCGCAATAAACATACGTGTGCATGTGTCTTATAGCAGCATGATTTATAATCCTTTGGGTATATACCCAGTAGTGGAATGGCTGGGTCGTATGGTACTTCTAGTTCTAGATCCTTGAGGAATTGCCATACTGTTTTCCATAATGGTTGAACTAGTTTACAATCCCAC
>NW_022294472.1:0-3015 GCF_002776525.5 Piliocolobus tephrosceles | reverse complement strand
AAAAAACCTAATGGAAGTAGGGTGACCTCTCTCTTTGGTCTGAGAGTTCTAAAGGAAGGTAGGCATCTGTTTAATTAGTTGGTTCACCCTGGCTTTACCTCTGGTTAATGCTTTGCGTTAAAAGGAAGGAAAAATCACTTTATCTTTTCTTCCAAGCCCCTTCCCCGCCTGACTTGCCCAGACTGGGATTACCAGATACCAGGTGATTTATGTGGAGATGATTTTTCACCTTTAAACTCTAAGCCAAGTGTAGGAAACTCTTCATAGCTGTGTGTATTTTATATCAGTCACTGAGACTTTTTTTTAAGTTTTTATTTATTATTAAGACAACTTTGCCAAAAAAAAAAATCCCCTAAGCACAACTATTTACATTTCTTTATAGCCTCTTTTGATCTCTAACACATATATGCAGTTTTAACTGTTATTGTCATAGTAACTGATCTTTTGTCTAAGGATTTTTACCTGAAAGCACAATGCATTAAGAGTCTCTTGAAAATCATCTTTCAGATCTTTTTACAGAATGAACTTATGCACTGCTACAAACACAAATGTATGCCTGAGGTTGGTTTTTGCAGAAAATAGTCTCCACTTCTAAAAACTATGTCTAGTCTTCCATAGGAAATCCTCACTGTTTAACCGTGTGAGGAGCCTGAGTCATTAAACGGATCATGTCTGTATATTGTGTAATGAATGAAAAGCACATAAATGTAATCTACTTTGAACTTTGTAAAAATTATATGTGGAGGCTATTCTTATTTATCCATCTCAAGTCCTGTGTGTGCACGTGTGCGCAAGTGCACATACGTGTATGTATGTGTGTATAACACATTGTAATGTAAAGAACAGAAATTACTTTAAAAAATAAACAGAAATGGAGACTTGAGCTTCAAAAAAAAAAAAAAAAAAAAAAAAAGCACAAAACAAAACAAAAAACAAAAAAACAACTACAATGAGACATCATCTCATGCCAGTTAAAATGGTTTCTATCCAAACGACAGGCAATAACAAATTAACAAATGCTGGCAAGGATGTGGAGCAAAGGGAACTCTCGTACACTGCTGGTGAAATTAGTACAACCACTATGGAGAACGGTTTGGTGGTTCCTCAAAAAAACTAAAAACAGAGCTACCATAAATACAGCAATCCCACTGCTGGGCATATACCCAAAAGAAAGGAAATCAGTATATGAAAGAGATACCTGGCCAGGCGCGGTGGCTCAAGCCTGTAATCCCACCACTTTGGGAGGCCGAGATGGGCGGATCACGAGGTCGGGAGATGGAGACCATCCTGGCTGACACAGTGAAACCCCGTCTCTACTAAAAATACAAAAAATTAGCTGGGCGTGGTTGCTGGTGCCTGTAGTCCCAGCTACTCGGGAAGCTGAGGGAGAAGAATCACTTGAACCCTGGAGGCAGAGGTTGCAGTGAGCAGAGGTCACACCACTGCACTCCAGCCTGGGTGACAGAGTGAGACTGTCTCAAAAAAAAAAAAAAAGAAAAGAAAAGAAAAGAAAAAAGAGATATGTGCACTACCATGTTTATCACAGCACTATTCACAATAGCCAAGATTTGGAATCAACCTGTGTCCATCAACAAACAAAGGGGTAAAGAAAATACGGTACATGTACACAATGGAGCACTATTCAGCCACAAAAAAGAATGAGATCCTGTCATTTGCCACGACATGGATGGAACTGGAGGTCATTATATTAAGTGAAATAATCCCAGCACAGAGAGGTAAACTTCACATGTTCTCATTTATTTGTGGGAGCTAAAAATTAAAACAATTGAATTTGTGGAGATAGACAGTAGAAAGATGGTTACCAGAGGCTGGGAAGGGTCGTGGAGTGGGAGGTGGGGGGCAAATGGGGATGGTTAATGGGTATGAAAAAAAGTAGAGGCCGGGCGTGGTGGCTCAAGCCTGTAATCCCAGCACTTTGGGAGGCCGAGGTGGGTGGATCACAAGGTCAGGAGATCGAGACCATTCTGGCTAACACGGCGAAACCCCGTCTCTACTAAAAATACAAAAAATTAGCCTGGCGCGGTGGCGGACGCCTGTAGTCCCAGCTACTCCACTCGGGAGGCTGAGGCAAGAGAATGGCGTGAACCTGGGAGGCGGAGCTTGCAGTGAGCCGAGTTCACGCCACTGTGCTCCGGCCTGGGCAAAAGAGCGAGACTCTGTCTCAAAAAAAAAAAAAAAAAAAAAAAAAAAGAAAAAAGAAAGAACGAACAAGACCTAGTGTTTGATTGCACATTTTAAAATGACTGAAAGAGTATCACTGGATTATTTGTAACACAAAGGATAAACGCTTGAGGTGATAGACACCCCATTTCCTCTGATGTGATTACTATGCATTGCATGCCTGTATCAAAATATCTCCTGTGCCCCATAAATGTACACACCCACTATGTACCCCAAAAAATTAAACATAGGGCCGGGCACGGTGGCTCAAGCCTGTAATCCCAGCACTTTGGGAGGCCGAGACGGGCGGATCACGAGGTCAGGAGATCGAGACCATCCTGGCTAACACGGTGAAACCCCGTCTCTACTAAACTACAAAAAACTAGCCGGGCGAGGTGGCGGCGCCTGTAGTCGCAGCTACTCGGGAGGCTGAGGCAGGAGAATGGCGTGAACCCGGGAGGCGGAGCTTGCAGTGAGCTGAGATCTGGCCACTGCACTTCAGCTTGGGTGACAGAGCGAGACTCCGTCTCAAAAAAAAAATAAAAAAATAAAAAAATAAAAAAAATAAAAATCTTCCCACAAAGAAAACTCCAGGCTAAGACGGCTTCACTTGTAAATTTAAGGAAGAACTAACACCAATTTTATACAAACTGTGCCAGAAATTAAAAGAGAAAAAAAACACCTTCCAACTCATTTCATGAAGCAAGCATTACTCTGATGCCCAAATCGAAGACATTTTTAAAATGAAAAAGAAAGCTACAGATTAATAGCCTTCGTGAACACAGATGTGAAGGGGTGACCTGCCCCTCCACACCTGTGGGCGTTTCTCGTTAG
>NW_022294471.1:0-1366 GCF_002776525.5 Piliocolobus tephrosceles | reverse complement strand
TCGACTTCTTCCTGGTTTAGTCTTGGGAGGGTGTATGTGTCCAGGAAATTATCCATTTCTTCTAGATTTTCTACTTTATTCGCATAGAGGTGTTGATAGTATTCTCTGATGGTAGTTTGTATTTCTGTGGAGTCGGAGGTGATTTCCCCTTTGTCTTTTTTTATTGTGTCTATTTGAGTCTTCTGTCTTTTCTATCTATTTTGTTGCTCTTTTCCAAAAGCCAACTCCTGGATTCATTGAGTTTTTGAAGGGTTTTTTGTGTCTCTATCTCCTTCAGTTCTGTTCTGTTCTATTTCTTGTCTTCTGCTAGCTTTTGAATTTGTTTGCTCTTGTTTCTCTAGTTCTGTTAATTATGATGTTAGGATGTCAAGTTTAGATCTCTCCTGCTTTCTCTTGTGGGCATTTAGTGCTATAAATTTCTCTCTACACACTGCTTTAAATGTGTCCC
The DNA here is from genome assembly GCF_002776525.5 of Piliocolobus tephrosceles. Taxonomy (NCBI): domain Eukaryota; kingdom Metazoa; phylum Chordata; class Mammalia; order Primates; family Cercopithecidae; genus Piliocolobus; species Piliocolobus tephrosceles. The sequence continues at coordinate 918 of NW_022294471.1, read as the reverse complement.
AGAGAGTCTGGTACATTGTGTCTTTGTTCTCATTGGTTTCAAAGAACATCTTTATTTCTGCCTTAATTTCATTATTTACCCAGTAGTCATTTAGGAGCAGCTTGTTCAGCTCCCATGTAGTGTAGTTTTGTGGTTTTGAGTGAGTTTCTTAATCCTGAGTGAGTTCTAATTTGATTGCCTTGTGGTCTGAGAGACCATTAGTTATGATTTCCATTTTTTTGCATTTGCTGAGGAGCGTTTGTTTGTTTTACTTCCAATTATGTGGTCAGTTTTAGAGTAAGTGCAGTGTGGTGCTGAGAAGAATGTATATTCTGTTGATTTGGGATGGAGAGTTCTGTAGATGTCTATTAGGTCTGCTTAATCCAGAGCTGAATTCAAGTCCTGAATGTCCTTGCTAATTTTCTGTCTCATTGATCTGTTGACAATGGGATGTTCAAGTCTCCCACTATTATTGTGTGGGCGTCTAAGTCTCTTTGTAGGGCTCTAAGGACTTGCTTTATGGATCTGGGTGCTCCTCTATTGGGTTCACATATATTCAGGATAGTTAACTCTTCTTATTTCACTGATCCCTTTGCTGTTTTGTAATGGCCTTCTTTGTCTCTTTTGATCTTTATTGGTTTAAAGTCAGTTTTATCAAAGACTAGGATTGCCACCCTTGCTTTTTTTTTTTTTTTTTTTTTTTGCTTTCCATTTGATTGATTGATTGATTGGTAGATCTTCCTCCATCCTTTTATGTTGAGCCTATGTGTGTCTCTGCATGTGAGCAAGCCTATGTGTGTCTCCTCAATACAGGACACTGATGTGTCTTGACTCTTTATCTTGCCAATCTGTGTCTTTTAATTGGGGGCATTTATCCCATTTACATTGAAGGTTAATATTGTTATGTGTGAATTTGATCCTGTCATTATGATGCTAGCT
>NW_022294469.1:0-1445 GCF_002776525.5 Piliocolobus tephrosceles | reverse complement strand
GGTGGCTTTATGCTATTATAATATCCTTAAAAAAGAGTGACAGTCTGATGGAAAGACCAACTAAAGCAAGGGTTAGGAAAAAAACAGTTATTACCTTCATTTTGGTCTCACTCTGCATTAAGAGTTTTTGTTGTGTCAAAGATTTATTATTCGTTAAGTAACCTAATGTTCATTAAATAATAAATGTATCCTATTAAATATGATTTTTGAAATTACAATCACATTACTTCTATTCACATCTATCTACTGATGCTATTCATAGATGAGAATGGTATAATGTTATTTTATTTTTTTCATTTTGCCACATCTTTATTTACTTAGGTTTATGCCATATCGAACAATGTATGTGTGGGATTAATGGGGGATTCAGGAATGCATGAGGGGGAGGTTTAAGCTCTTTAACTTTGAGCAATAAAAATTAGCAACATAATATTGAAATACATGCAAAACACTCAAGTGGTACTTTCAAAATACTGTATATTTCCTCTGTTTATTTGTAGCTTTTAAATCCAGCTAGAAGTATTGTATTTCTTTTAGGCATCATAAGTCTGAGAGTCTGTAGTGAAAGCTAGAAGTAGTAAATGATGCTAATTCATGTGCTCCCACCTGTGGAAGAATTGAATGTCTTAGATAAAAAAAGATGGTGCAACTGCTGTACAAAGTATCTTAGAATATAATTTGGTGGTGGTTTTTCTGTTTCTGTAGCAGAGTAACATATATAATATATCTAAGTCATCAAGTTATTTAAATATGCCTTTAAACAGGGAGAACTGAAAATAATGCGGAGAATCCTGGTAAGCATTTAAAAATAATGAGGAGAATACATTGCCTTTACAAAGTCAAAATTTGTCTGAATACAACCCATATAGCAATTTCATAGCAAAACACTTCCTTCAATCCTATTAAAGTCAGAAGGAAACTCTCCACCCCAAGTCAACAGAATATACATTCTTCTCAGCACCACATCGCACTTATTCCAAAATTGACCACATAATTGGAAGTAAAGCACTCCTCAGCAAATGTACAAGAACAGAAATTATAACAAACTGTCTCTCAGACCACAGTGCAATCAAACTAGAACTCAGGATTAAGAAACTCAATCAAAACCGCTCAACTACATGGAAACTGAACAACCTGCTCCTGAATGACTACTGGGTACATAACGAAATGAAAGCAGAAATCAAGATGTTCTTTGAAACCAATGAGAACAAAGATACAACATACCATAATCTCTGGGACACATTGAAAGCAGTGTGTAGAGGGAAATTTATAGCACTAAATGCCCACAAGAGAAAGCAGGAAAGATCTAAAATTGACACTCTAACATCACAATTAAAAGAACTAGAGAGGCAAGAGCAAACACATTCAAAAGCTAGCAGAAGGCAAGAAATAACTAAGATCAGAGCAGAACTGAAGGAGATAGAGACACAAAAAACCCTCCAAAA
>NW_022294468.1:0-2018 GCF_002776525.5 Piliocolobus tephrosceles | reverse complement strand
CCTGGGCGAACGAGAGAGACTGTCTCAAAAAAATAAAAAAGAAATACCTGTTGGTGAGCCCAGTTAGAACCTTAAGTTACACTTGAAAATCAAGGGTATAGGCCGGGCGCGGTGGCTCAAGCCTGTAATCCCAGCACTTTGGGAGGCTGAGACGGGCGGATCACGAGGTCAGAAGATCGAGACCATCCTGGCTAACATGGTGAAACCCCGTCTCTACTAAAAAATACAAAAAAAACTAGCTGGGCGAGGTGGCGGGCGCCTGTAGTCCCAGCTACACGGGAGGCTGAGGCAGGAGAATGGTGTAAACCTGGGAGGCGGAGCTTGCAGTGAGCTGAGATCCGGCCACTGCACTCCAGCCCGGGTGACAGAGCAAGACTTCGTCAAAAAAAAAAAAAAGAAAATCAAGGGTATAATAAAGAAATGAGTTGGATGACCTTAAAAGATAGTACCTAGCTGGATTTGTTCAGTTCCTCTGTAGGGATAACCAGTTAAGCCGAATGAAATACCTGAGACTGTGGCAGGATATTTTCTGCCATGTTGGAGAAATTCTTGCTCTGTTTTATTTTTTTTTATTTTTTTTGTTTTTCAGATGGGGTCTCACTCTGTCAGCCCAGGTTGGTTGGAGTATAGTGGCATGATCTTGGCTCGCTGCAACCTCAGCCTCCCCGGCTCAAGTGATAGATCCTCCCATCTCAGCCTCCGGAGTAACTGGGACCACAGGGTCATGCCACCATGCCCAGCTAATTTTTTTTTTTTTTTTTTTTTTTTTTGAGACAAAGTCTTGCTCTGTCGCCCAGGCTGGAGTGCAGTGGCACAATCTCGACTCACTGCAACCTCTGCCTCCTGGTTTCAAGCAATTCTCCTGCCTCAGCCCCCAAGTAGCTGAGACTACAGGTGCAAGCCACCACATCCAGATAATTTCTGTATTTTTTGTAGAGATGGGGTTTTGCCATATTGGCCAGGTTGGTCTTGAACTCCTAACCTCAGGTGATTCACCCGCCTTGATCTCCCAAAGTGCTGAGATTACAGGTGTGAGCCACTGCACCTGGCTGAAATTCTTGCTCTGCAGAAATCACTTTTTTCAGCTCAGCGTGGTGGCTAACGCCTGCAATCCCAACACTTTGGGAGGCCAAGGTGGGTGGATCACTTGAGGTCAGGAGTTCGAGACCAGCCTGGCCAATATAGTGAAACCCCATCTCTACTAAAAATACAAAAATTAGCGGGGCGTAGTGGTGCACGCCTGTAATCCCAGCTACTAGGAGGCTGAGGCAGGAGAATCTTTGAAACTGGGAGGTGGAGGTCGCAGTGAGCTGAAATTGCACTACTGCACTCCAGCCTGGGTAACAGAGTGAGACCATGTCTGAAAACAAAAACAAAACAAGCCATCACTTTTTTCAGACCAAGGGTCTCCAAGTTTTCTGACTGTGTGTTCCTAATGGTAAAAAATTATAAATCTACCTTTCAAATTATGATGGTTAATAGTGAGTGCCAACTTGATTGGACTGAAGGATGCAAAGTATTGTTCCTGGGTGTGTCTGTGAGGGTGCTGCCAAAGGAGATTAACATTTGAGTCAGTGGACTGGGAGAGGCAGACCCACCCTCAATCTGGGTGGGCACCATCTGATCAGCTTCTAGTGTGGCCAGAATAAAAGCAGGCAGAAGAATGCGAAAAGGCGAGACTGGCTTAGCCTCCCAGCCTCCATCTTTCTCCCGTGCTGGATGCTTCCTGCCCTTGAAATCAGACTCCAATCCAAGTTCTTCAGCTTTGGGACTCTTGGACCCTCAACCACAGACTGAAGGCTGCACTGTTGGTTTCTCTGCTTTTGAGGTTTTGGGACTGGCTTCCTCGTTCCTCAGCTTCCAGATGGCCTACTGTGGAATGTCATCTTGTAATCGTGTGAGTGAATACTCCTTAATAAATTTCCCTTCATATATACACCTATCCTATTCATTCTGTCCCTTTAGAGAACCCTAACACATAAGTCATCTGTGGATAATTTAGGTCTCTCTCTCTCTCT
>NW_022294467.1:0-1224 GCF_002776525.5 Piliocolobus tephrosceles | reverse complement strand
GGACCTCAAGCAATCTCCAACAGACCTACAGCTGAAGGTCCTGACTACTAGAAGGAAAACTACCAAACAGGAAGAACACCTATATCAAAACCCCATCAGTACGTCACCATCATCAAAGACCAGAGGCAGATAAAACCACGAAGATGGGGAAGAAGCAGGGCAGAAAATCTGGAAATTCAAAAAATAAGAGCGCATCTCCCCCTGCAAAGGAGTGCAGCTCATCGCCAGCAACGGATCAAAGCTGGTCAGAGAATGACTTTGACGAAATGAGAGAAGAAGGCTTCAGTCCATCAAACTTCTCAGAGCTAAAGGAGGAATTATGTACCCAGCGCAAGAAACTAAAAATCTTGAAAAAAGAGTGGAAGAATTGATAGCTAGAATAATTAATGCAGAGAAGGTCATAAAGGAAATGACAGATGAAAACCATGACACGAGAAATACGTGACAAATCCACAAGCTTCAGTAACCGACTCAATCAACTGGAAGAAAGAGTATCAGCGATGGAGGATCAAATGAATGAAATGAAGCGAGAAGAGAAACCAAAAGAAAAAAGAAGAAAAAGAAATGAACAAAGCCTGCAAGAAGTATGGGATTATGTAAAAAGACCAAATATACGTCTGATTGGGGTGCCTGAAAGTGAGGGGGAGAATGGAACCAAGTTGGAAAACACTCTTCAGGATATCATCCAGGAGAACTTCCCCAACCTAGTAGGGCAGGCCAACATTCAAATTCAGGAAATACAGAGAACGCCACAAAGATACTCCTCCAGAAGAGCAACTCCAAGACACATAATTGCCAGATTCACCAAAGTTGAAATGAAGGAAAAAATCTTAAGGGCAGCCAGAGAGAAAGGTCGGGTTACCCACAAAGGGAAGCCCATCAGGATAACAGCAGATCTCTCGGCAGAAACTCTACAAGCCAGAAGAGAGTGGGGGCCAATATTCAACATTCTTAAAGAAAAGAATTTTAAACCCAGAATTTCATATCCAGCCAAACTAAGTTTCATAAGTGAAGGAGAAATAAAATCCTTTACAGATAAGCAAATGCTTAGAGATTTTGTCACCACCAGGCCTGCCTTACAAGAGACCCTGAAGGAAGCCCTAAACATGGAAAGGAACAACCGGTACCAGCCATTGCAAAAACAAGCCAAAATGTAAAGAACATCGAGGCTAGGAGGAAACTGCATCAACTAATGAGCAAAATAACCAGTTAATATCATAATGG
>NW_022294465.1:0-3328 GCF_002776525.5 Piliocolobus tephrosceles | reverse complement strand
TTCCTAGAATCTGCAAGGTGATATTTGGGAGCCAATTGGGTCCCATGGTGAAAAAGGAAATATCATCACATAATAACTAGAGGGAAGCTTTCTGACAGATTGTGTTCTGATATGTGACTTCATCACACAGATTTCCACGCATTGCTTCTTGGCAGTGTTTGCTAAGACTTTTGTCTTGGATTTTGCAAAGTGACATTTGGGAGCTCATTGAGGGCTTTGGTGAAAAAGGATATATCGTCAGACAGAGAGTGGCAAGAAGCATTCTGAGAAACTGCATTGCTATGTGTGAGTGCAACTCACAGAGTTACACGTTTCTCTCCAGCTATCAGTTTGATAAGCAGTTTGCTTAGAATCTGCAATGGGATTCTTCTGAGCGTAATGAAGCTTAGGGTGACAAAGCAAGTGTCCTCAGAGGAAAACTGCAAAGAAGCTTCTTTAGAAACTTCTCTCTGATGTGTGAATTCATCTCACTGAGTTACACTTATGTTTCATGGAGCAGGCCACTAACACTGTCTTTGGGGAAACTGAGAAGTTCTACTTTGCAAGGCTTTCAGGCCGACGCTGAACAAGGAAATATCATCAGTTAAAAACGGGAAAGAAGCTTCCTGAGAAACTTCATTGTGATCTGTGAATTCGTCTCAGAGAGTTACAACTTTGTTCTCAGGAAGCAGTTTGCTAACACTATTTTCCTAGAATCTGCAAGGTGATATTTAGGAGTAACTTGGGACCCAAGGTGAAAAAGGAAATAACATCACATAATAACTAGAGGGAAGCTTTCTGAGAGAGTGCGTTCTGAAGTGTGACTTCATCACACAGAGTTCCACACATTGCTTGTTGGCAGAATTTGCTAAGACTGTTGTCTTGGATTCTGCAAAGTGATATTTGGGAGCTCATTGATGGCTATGGTGCGAAAAAATATATACTCAGACAGAGATTGGCAAGAAGCATTCTGAGAAACTGCATTGCTATGTGTGAGTGCAAATCACAGAGTTACACGTTTCTCTCCAGCTATCAGTTTGCTAAGGCAGTTTGCTTGGAATCTGCAATGGGATTCTTCTTAGCGTAATGAAGCTTACGGTGACAAAGCAAGTGTCCTCAGAGGAAAACTTCAACGAAGCTTTCTTAGAAACTTCTCTCTGATGGTGAATTCATCTCACAGAGTTACACTTATGTTTCATGGAGCAGGCCACTAACACTGTCTTTGGTGAAAGTGAAAAGTTCTACTTTGCAAGGCTTTCTGGCCGACGCTGAAAAAGATAATATCATCAGTTAAAAACGAGAAAGAAGCTTCCTGAGAAACGTCTTTGTGATCTGTGAATTCGTCTCACAGAGTTACGTCTTTGTACTCAGGAAGCAGTTTACTAACACTCTTTTCCTAGAAACTGCAAGGTGATATTTGGGAGCCAATTGGGGCCCATGGTGAAAAAGGAAATATCATCCATAATAACTAGAGGGAAGCTTTCTGAGAGATTGCGTTCTGAAATGTGACTTCATCACACAGAGTTCCACACATTGCTTCTTGGCAGAATTTGCTAAGACTGTTGTCTTGGATTCTGCAAAGTGCTATTTGGTAGCTCATTGAGGGCTATGGTGAAAAACGATATATCCTCAGACAGAGAGTGGCAAGAAGCATTCTGAGAAACTGCATTGCTATGTGTGAGTGCAACTCACAGAGTTACACGTTTCTCTCCAGCTATCAGTTTGCTAAGGCAGTTTGCTTGGAATCTGCAATGGGATTCTTCTTAGCGTAATGAAGCTTACGGTGACAAAGCAAGTGTCCTCAGAGGAAAACTGCAAAGAAGCTTTCTTAGAAACTTCTCTCTGATGTGTGAACTCATCTCACAGAGTGACACTTATGTTTCATGGAGCAGGCCACTAACACTGTCTTTGGGGAAACTGAGAAGTTCTACTTTGCAAGGCTTTGAGGACGACGCTGAAAAAGGAAATATCATCAGTTAAAAACGGGAAAGAAGCTTCCTGAGAAACTTCTTTGTGATCTGTGAAATCGTCTCACAGAGTTACATCTTTGTCCTCAGGAAGCAGTTTGGTAACACTCTCTTCCTAGAATCTGCAAGGTGATATTTGGGAGCCAATTCGGGCCCATGGTGAAAAAGGAAATATCATCACATAATAACTAGAGGGAAGTTTTCTGAGAGATTGCGTTGTGATATGTGACTTCATCACACAGCGTTCCACACATTGCTTCTCGTCACAGTTTGCCAAGACTGTTGTCTTGGATTCTGCAAAGTGATATTTGTGAGCTCATTGAGGGCTTTGGTGAAAAAGGATATATCCTCAGACAGAGAGTGGCAAGAAGCATTCTGAGAAACCGCATTGCTATGTGTGAGTGCAACTCACAGAGTTACACGTTTCTCTCCAGCTATAAGTTTGCTAAGGCAGTTTGATTGGAATCTGCAATGGGATTCTCCTTAGCGTAATGAAGCTTACGGTGACAAAGCAAGTGTCCTCAGAGGAAAACTGCAAAGAAGCTTTCTTAGAAACTTCTCTCTGATGTGTGCATTCATCTCACAGAGTTACACTTATGTTTCATGGAGCAGGACACTAACACTGTCTTTGGGGAAACTGAGAAGTTCTACTTTGCAAGGCTTTCAGGCCGACGCTGAAAAAGGAAATATCATCAGTTAAAAACGGGAAAGAAGCTTCCTCAGGAACTTCTTTGTGATGTGTGAACTCGTCTCACAGAGTTACATCTTTGTACTCAGGAAGCAGTTTGCTAACACTCTTTTCCTAGAATCTGCAAGGTGATATTTGGGAGTCAATTGGGGCACATGGTGAAAAAGGAAATATCATCACATAATAACTAGAGGGAAGCTTTCTGATAGATTGCGTTCTGATATGTGACTTCATCACACAGAGTTCCACACATTGCTTCTTGGCAGAGTTTGCTAAGACTGTTGTCTTAGATTCTGCAAAGTGATACTTGGGAGCTCGTTGACGGCTATGGTGCGAAAAAATATATATTCAGACAGAGAGTGGCAAAAAGCATTCTGAGAAACTGCATTGCTATGTGTGAGTGCAACTCACAGAGTTACACGTTTCTCTCCAGCTATCAGTTTGCTAAGGCAGTTTGCTTGGAATCTGCAATGGGATTCTTCTTAGCGTAATGAAGCTTACGGTGACAAAGCAAGTGTCCTCAGAGGAAAACTGCAAAGAAGCTTTCTTAGAACCTTCTCTCTGATGTGTGCATTCATCTCACAGAGTTACACTTATGTTTCATGGAGCAGGCCACTAACATTGTCTTTGGGGAAACTGAGAAGTTCTACTTTGCAAGGCTTTCAGGCTGACGCTGAAAAAGGAAATATAATCA
>NW_022294464.1:0-1680 GCF_002776525.5 Piliocolobus tephrosceles | reverse complement strand
TAATTATTTATTAATCTACATTTTATTTTATTTATTTTTTTTTTTTTATTTTATTTTATCATTTTTCCTTTTTTGCGTATGGATTTAATAAGAAACATGTTACAAATGAATATAATAACTACACCGAATTGATTGTTTAAAAGAAGTTTTCTTTTTATAAAACTAAATACTTTATTTGTATGTACCAAAAAGTAAAAAAAGATAAAAAAAAATAAAAAAAAAAAATAAATAAAATAAAATGTAGATTAATAAATAATTAAGTATATGTACATATAATATATGTACATATATACACATAAATGTTTTCGCTAATATCGTTGCCTACGAACTTTAATTATCGTTTTTATATTTTAATTATAATTATAAGCATTTGTCGTAATTTTTTTTTTACTTTTTTTAAAAATTGTATATAATGAAAGTGTTCACTTTTAAATTTTTTACTTACTGGTTTGCACATATATATATATAGTTGCATGCATACACATGTGCATGTATATGTATGTTAACTATTACTACATTTACAAATTGATATATTATATGGTTTTTTATGTTTGGTATAAAAATAGATAGGATAAAAAAAAAAAAAATATGTTTGGGTGTTTATAAACATTTTGATCAACTTGATAATTATTTTTTATGACATTTATGCTTACTTATTTTTTTTTTTTTCCTTTTTTTAAAATCAGAATGCATGCATTTAACAAAAATGAATATAATCCTTTTTAATAGGAAATACTTGCTTGTGTTCCTAAAACTGTTCGATTAAGAATAGTTTGTTGTTATATGTAAATTTTATGTGCGTACATACATAAATTTGTACAAAAAAAAATTTTATTTTATTTGATTTTTCAACTAATATGTAATTTTTTAAGTGTTTCATAAATAACTCGCATCTTTTATAACCTTATATATGACATGAAAGGAAAAAAAAAAAAAAAAAAAAAAAAAAAACATATAAAATGCATACGTTGCATTTGTTATACTAAGCATAATACATAAATGTAAAGTGGTGGTTAAATGATTATGATAATTTGTCGTAAAAAATATATATATACAACGTTTTTATTTTGTACGGGTAACAAAAGTTTTCCATGTTCATGTTTTTTTTTATGTGGTTTTTCAGTTTCCACATTGATACCTATATTCGTTAATTTGCTAACAGAAAATAAAAATAGTAATACGTAAAACGATAAATAAATAAAAACAAAAATGTATTCAATGTTTTTAATTAAATTATAAGAACGATATATATATGTACATATGTGTATACGAAGAAAATGTAAGTTTAAAAAAAAAAAAAAAAGCCAATGGTTATAACAAAAAATGAAAATGCTAATAATTTAAAAAGATATAATAAAAGTTGTTGCAAGAGCAATATTCTATTATAATATTTATAACATACAAATTATTACGATATAAACAGAATGTAAAGAACAAAAATAAAAAGGTAAAACAAAATAGTAATTAAAAGCAAAATGAGATAGCATATCGAGGAAAAGTAAAATAGTAAAGAACACAGTACAATGGAATACTGAAAAAAAAAAAAAAAAAAAAAAAAAAAAAAAAAAAAAAAAAAAAAAAATTGTATAATGAATAAACAACTGTGGGCAGAAAAAAAAAAATATATATATCTATATTTAACTAAAATTATTGAAATTATGACAAAAAAAAAAAAAAAAA